>NC_029775.3:97915963-97930191 GCF_000817695.3 Arachis duranensis | reverse complement strand
AGGCCGAAGCCATTAAGGAAACCATAGGAAAGATAAAGGAAGCCAAGGGTGGCTATTATGCATGACACATATATATATATACAAACATTACACATGTTTCCTTTTGCTTACATATAAGCAATGACACGTATCCTCCTTTTAAATTCATTCATCACCACTAATTATCATTTTGCTTCATTTGGTTTCTTCATTCCACCGAAACCAAAACAAAAGAAAGAAAGAGAGAATGTCGTAAGTAAGAAGCCGTGATTCCATGGCACCTCCGAGCCTTCGAGCTTGATTTTCTTTTAATCCGTAACTCCAACAAAAATCTAATCCGATAAAAGTATTTGTATCCTTCATCTCTATATGTTGGTGTTACTTTTGATCGGTGGAAATTGACGGTGACATAACTCCTCTTTCTCTTGAGTTTGGTCAATTGGAGTTTTAGGAGGCACAGACGATTCTTAACGTTTTCTTCTTCAGCAGTTCGGTCAAAAAACTTCTCCGGAGGTCCCATTAGTTTGATTTCGTATAGAGGTAGGATTTGGTAACTTTATAATAATCAAATGTGAGTTTGATAAGTGAATGTTGATTTAGCTGATTATTGCGTGAATTTGAATAAGTTTATGTTAAATTATTGTTGAACTATTGTTGTTTGCTTGAGATTTTGATTCAGTTATGTATGAACAACTAGCTAGGATGCTTTGATTATTTTGGGAATAAGAAATAGAATTTTCAAAAACTTTAAGAAATATATTAACTGATTTTGAATTATTAAAGAAATATTTTTGCTGCTGGAGTCGGTTGGATTATTAATTGTTTTACAGATTTTGGAGAATGGCATAACGATGTGGTTTTAGTTTAAAAAGAAAAAGAGAAGATAAATCGGCACGTGTACTTATGAGAATGATTGAAAGGTCACGAGAGGGTGACGGAAAGTAAATAGTTATGGTGCCGATGTGAAAGTGTTAAGCCGTGGGCTTTGTTTTTGAATGATTGTGCGGGGACGCCCGTGTGTATGGAACGGCTTCCAGGAGAAAGTGGCACATGCTTCAGCTGGAGAATCAGCGCCTGCAAGTACTTGCAGAGGTCATGTTCGGCATACTTTAACTGGAGAATCAGCGCCTGCAAGAAGTGGAAACTTGCAGAGGTTATGCCGCTGGAATGCCTTATCTGACTTGCGGGTCGGATTGCGTCGGGTGCGGGTCGAAACCGACAAATGAGCTCATTACCTGCGATAGGAATAGACATGCATCATGCTTGTTTGCGCATATCTCTGTGCTGTGTAACTCTGTGATTGTGTGTGTGCTGCGTGACTGATTGACCTCTGAGTTCTTTTATTATTCATGCTTATAAGTGTTTTGTTGTTAGTTGCGGTTGGTTAATAATAGCAAAATGAACTTAACTTCTAACCCCGACCCTACTAAGAACTTCCCGGTTCTTACCCCCTATCTCCACTCCTTTTCAGCTACAGGTGCAAAGGCTCATTGTCAAGTTACGGGAGCACAGAAGAATATGTTTATAAGTTGAGTTGTTAGGATTTGTTTTCCCCTCGCCTTGTTAGTTAGAATTTTTAGAGGGGGAGGATTTGTTTTTGGGAATCTTGAAATAAGTTTATGTATTTAATACTATGTGAATATATATATACTTTTGTGATTTAGTGGCGTAAAATAAAGTCTCTTTTCGTTTTCTTAATTAAAGTTTCGGTTCGTATTCGCGAAGGCTCAATATTAAACAAAGATAGTATATAATAAAAAGGTTTAGAGGTAAGTAGCACTCAGACTTTTAGTACGATCATGAGGTGCTAAAAGTTAGGGTGTTACATTATGGTATCAGAGCAGTTCATTCCTATTAGGGCCTTGGGAATGGACTGACTATGCTTTACTGCATACTCTGAGTGTCTGTCATGCAGTAGGACTTGTCCTAGTGACAAGAATTTGAATTTCAGGTGCATGATTGTCTATTGATTAATGCTGTTAGTCGACCGATGCATCTCTCATGGTATTAGGTCTGGCCAACTTAATACTAATGATTCATGTATATGGAAACACTAATGGATTATCATAGACGAGATATAAGTATTAGGTAACGTGAATTGTAGGTTTTGGGAATGTTAAGAATTAATTTCTTGATTCTACTCGGATACGAATCTGTTCTTTCATGGTTTGCCTTGAGGTTCTAGTTCGAGATTTCTTTCCTGATGAGAGTTAACTGATTATTCTCCAACCCTATTTCCTTGTTCATATGCTTTCTCATTTGATCCTGACTGCATATGTCTTCTTAAATTTCTTAGATATCTACCTTGTGTTATTTAAACTCCTCTTCTTAACTCGTATATTCTTTGATGTAATTTTGAACTTGTTTGATGCATCAAAGTGAATTGCTGAAATCTTTGTGAACCTGGTAATTCAGCTTGAATTTGCTTCGACTTATTCTACTACCTTTTCTTTCATTGTTCCTGTCCAAGTTCTTTTCTCAGATTTCTCCTTAAGGTACAATTTAACTCTCTTCCGGACGGATTTTTTATTTTGTGCACTCATGTTTGATTTTGATTCTACTCATTCTTTCAAATTCTTGTAACCATCATCTGTGATATTCAACCATTTTCTTTTTGGATTTTGAATTTTTTTTGTTAAAATTGCAAGTCTTCAGATTCTAAGTTTAAATTGCATTAAACCTCCCATACAACTTCTGCACCACACTACACATTTTCAATCATTTTTTATACGAAATTATTTTCCTTATGTTTGAAAACTAAACATATTAAATCTTTCTGTTTTTTTTTTGACAAGTTTAAAAAAAAAAGATAGTATGAATTTCTTCTATCTTATATCAATTTTCGAGAACGAAAATTTTTATAAGATGGGTGGAATATAATACCCCGAATTTAAAAAAAAATAAATAATAGTTAGCTCAAAAGCTGCTTCAGTTAGGTTTTCTTTATTTATTTATTTATTCATTTGTTTATCTTGTTTCGGAGTTTTCGTTTCTCGATTTTGGTTTCAATTATTGTTGAATTATTATTATTATTATTATTATTATTATTATTATTATTATTATTATTCGGTTTCACTTAAGGCCGAAGCCATTAAGGAAACCATAGGAAAGATAAAGGAAGCCAAGGGTGGCTATTATGCATGACACATATATATATATATACAAACATTACACATGTTTCCTTTTGCTTACATATGAGCAATGACACGTATCCTCCTTTTAAATTCATTCATCACCACTAATTATCATTTTGCTTCATTTGGTTTCTTCATTCCACCGAAACCAAAACAAAAGAAAGAAAGAGAGAATGTCGTAAGTAAGAAGCCGTGATTCCATGGCACCTCCGAGCCTTCGAGCTTGATTTTCTTTTAATCCGTAACTCCAACAAAAAATCTAATCCAATAAAAGTATTCGTATCTTTTATTTTTACACGTTGGTGTTATTTTTGATCGGTAGAAATTGATGGTGACATAACACCTCTTTCTATTGAGTTCGGTCAATTGGAGTTTTAGGAGGCACAGACGATTCTTAACGTTTTCTTCTTCAGCAGTTCGGTCAGAAAACTTCTCCGGAGGTCTCATTAGTTTGATTTCGTATGGAGGTAGAGTTTGGTAACTTTATAATAATCAAATGTGAGTTTGATAAGTGAATGTTGATTTAGCTGATTATTGCGTGAATTTGAATGAGTTTATGTTAAATTATTGTTAAATTATTGTTGTTTGCTTGAGATTTTGATTCAGTTATGTATGAATAACTAGCTAGGATGCTTTGATTATTTTAGAAATAAGAAATGGAATTTTCAAAAGCTTTAAGAAATATATTAACTGATTTTGAATTATTAAAGAAATATTTTTGCTGCTGGAGTCGATTGGATTATTAATTGTTTTACAGATTTTGGAGAATGGCATAACAATGTGGTTTTAGTTTTAAAAGAAAAAGAGAAGATAAATCGGCACGTGTACTTATGAGAATGATTGAAAGGTCACGAGAGGGTGACGGAAAGTAAATAGTTATGGTGCCGATGTGAAAGTGTTAAGCCGTGGGCTTTGTTTTTGAATGATTGTGCGGGAACGCCCGTGTGTATGGAACGGCTTCCAGGAGAAAGTGGCACATGTTTCAGCTGGAGAATCAGCGCCTGCAAGTACTTGCAGAGGTCATGTTCGGCATACTTCAGCTGGAGAATCAGGGCCTGCAAGAAGTGGAAACTTGCAGAGGTTATGCCGCTGGAATGCCTTATCTGACTTGCGGGTCGGATTGCGTCGGGTGCGGGTCGAAACCGACAAATGAACTCATTACCTGCGATAGGAATAGACATGCATCATGCTTGTTTGCGCATATCTCTGTGCTGTGTAACTCTGTGATTGTGTGTGTGTGCTGCGTAACTGATTGACCTCTGAGTTCTTTTATTATTCATGCTTATAAGTATTTTTTTGTTAGTTGCGGTTGGTTAATAATGGCAAAATGAACTTAACTTCTAACCCCGACCCTACTAAGAACTTCCCGGTTCTTACCCCCTATCTCCACCCCTTTTCAGCTACAGGTGCAAAGGCTCATTGTCAAGTTACGGGAGCACAGAGGAATATGTTTATAAGTTGAGTTGTTTGGATTTGTTTTCCCCTCGCCTTGTTAGTTAGAGTTTTTAGAGGGGTAGGATTTGTTTTTGGGAATCTTGAAATAAGTTTATATATTTAATACTATGTGAATATATATATACTTTTGTGATTTAGTGGCGTAAAATAAAGTCTCTTTTCGTTTTCTTAATTAAAGTTTTGGTTCGTATTCGCGAAGGCTCAATATTAAACAAAGATAGTATATAAAAAAAAGGTTTAGAGGTAAGTAGCACTCAGACTTTTAGTACGATCATGAGGTGCTAAAAGTTAGGGTGTTACACGGCCCAGAAACACAGATTAAAATCCGGGAACATGCAGAGACTCAGGACATCAATTCATATCAGATCATAATTCAATTTTAGGTTTTAGATGTTTTTAGAGAGAGAGGTTCTCTCCTCTCTCTTACGATTTAGGATTAGGATTAGCATTAGGATTTCAACTTCTTTATCACAGGTTCAATGTTCCTTTAATTTATTTTCTACTTTTATTTATTACTTTAGTTGATTATTTGATGTTGCCAATTTGGCTTATGGATTTCTACGTTCAATCTAACTTTCTATTTAATATAATTCGAGGTATTTCAGATTTATGATTGCTTTTCTTTATTTATATAGATAATTTAGATTTTCTACCTTTTGGCTCTGGTTGATTAATTGGTGACTCTTGAGTTATCAAACTCATTGTTGACTGAAAATTGGAATTCTTCAAGAATTAATTCGAGTTCCAATAACTCTAGCTTTCCCAAAAAAAGACTAAGACCTGAGGAATCAAAATTAATTCATCCACTTGACTTACCTTCATAATTAGAGGTTGAGTTAGTGGGAGAAAAATCCAATTCTCATCACAATTGATAAGGATAACTGGGATATGACTTCCAGTTCTCATACCTTGCAAGGAGCTTTATTAGTTTTTATTTTGACGACTTGTTATTTTACATTACTTGTTCAACTCTTTTGAAAACCCTAAAATATATCTTTGCATAACCAATAATAAGAACATACCTCCCTGCAATTCCTTGAGAAGACGACCCGAGGTTTAAATACTTCGGTTATCAATTTCAAAGGGGTTTGTTACTTATGACAACCAAAACGTTTGTACGAAGGGATTTTCTGTTGGTTTAGAATCTATACTCACAACGCAACTATATTTTTATAAAATTCTTTACTAACAAAAATCCTAACGTCAAAATGGCGCCGTTGCCGGGGAATTGCAAACGTGTGCCTTATTATTGGTTATTGTAAATATTTTTCAAAAAAAAAAATTCAGATTTTAAAATTTTTTTTATCTTATCTTATCCTTTTTCAAAAATTATATCTTTTTCAAAATATTTTCTTTTTGTTAGTTTTTGTTTTTATTTTCTCTCACTACTATGAACTCTCACCCATTTGGCTATGAGTCTGGTTACAAATATGTTGCAGGAAGAGGAAACTATAACAGGAATATGCATCAAGTTCAAAGCAATCAAAGATGGACGGAGCCAAGAAGATCTGATCAACCCTTTAAGCGACAACACCTTCCAAGATATCATGGACGAAGACCATTCTATAATGCATACCAAGATGATAGGTATGGTGGACCCCCTTGTAGTTACCATCAAGCCCCATCATATGCCAATGAACCACCTCCTTAAGATTGCTTTGAACCACCACACTCACAAGCCCTTTTCCACCATTCACCTCCATATGACCCTAATCCATATCCACACCAATTCCAATCCAATTACTTTCGAGAACCACCACCTCCCTATGCACCATATCCATGTCCATCGACCCAAGAATCACAGGCTCACCTCAAAGAAGCAGTAGATCAATTTCATGCAACCCTTCATCAACTGGAGCAAGCAATAAATCAATTACCTTCCAGACGTTTGGACACTCAAGGAACCCCCATGGCTTCATGTGGAGAATCTAATGAAGAACGTAGCATGAAGGAAATACTAGAAACTCCAGGGGACAGTAAGGATCATGACTTTGTACTGGAACAAGTGGAGGAAGTCGGAATTATTGAAGAAGAAGAAGTGGTCGAAGACTTAGGAGATGATGAGCCTCCATTGAAAAGTCCATTCATAGAGCCTCCTTCCAAGGTGTTTGATGTTGATGTTGAGGAGGGTATACAACCTCCAAGGCATATCATGGTTGAAGACTTTGAAGGGGATGATCAAGAAAAGGATTCAATCATTAATGAATTCTTATCTACATTTGAATCCTATCCCATTGGACTTGACATGGAGATTAAAAAAGAAGAAGCACAACCTCCCATGCCCTTGGTGAACAATGAAGAAGAAATTGAATCAGAAGAAAGCTACCAAGAGGAAGAGGTTGAAATTGAAGAAGCTTGCAAAGAGGTGGAAGAGGTCAAAGAAGAGCACAAGAAAGTGGAGCTTGCAAGTTCATTAGAAACCGCTTCCCCTAAGTTGCCATCATCCTTCACAACATTCAAGTGGGTAAAATTCATATCCCTTAGCTTTCTAATTCCACTTGAATGTGGGCTACTGGAGACGGATGGTCAGCTTAGAGCCCTTTGTGGCATTAGGCGTAAGCGGGAGATGGTCAGTGGTAGAAGTTGTCAAGCGAGGTTCAACATGGTTGTGTGCTCAAGGTTTAAATGTATGGGTTGGTATAAAGCTCAACTAAATGGGTCTAAGAAGTTGTTTGGCCGCTTTAGTGAGAATTCAGATTACTCACCACCCGACTGGAAAAATGCAGATCAAGACAAACATGGGTGTAAAAGTAGAGTTTGGGATCCTGGAATCTATTCTGACATTCAACACCCCGGGAGCTTGGAAACCTATTTGAAACTGCTCAAAGGCTTTACATGCCTTGTTTGGGATCCCGGAGGATGCTGGCATTCCAAACACTGGTGGAGATTCCTGGATCGGTACAAGCATAAGCCACCATAACAGGGAGCTCACCAAATGTCCAACTTAAGGACTTTAACTAAAAGTGCTAGGTGGGAGACAACCGACCATGGTATGATCGTTCCTTTTCCATTTCAGTCTGCTTTTGAATTTTTATTGAACCTGGAATCATGCATAGCATTCATATTAAGCATTGCATTCTACATACTGCATTAAAAAAAAAAAAAAGAGAAAAGGGCATGCGACGCGACAGCGTCGCCGACGCGTCCGCGTCCCTTGTGCCTTAGGAAGAAAAGAGACTTTACAGAGAGTCACGTGAGAGCGTGGTTGGAGGCATGCCTTTGGCATAAATTAGTTCACGTGACTGCGTCGCTGACGCGTCTGCGTCATGTGGAAACAACGCCTCCCACGCGTTCGTGTCACCCACGCGAGCGCGTGCCCTGAAATCGACGTAAAAAGGGTGTATGACCAAAAGTTGAGCTAGAATTAGGCTGGACTCATGCTAGAAGCACAAGCCCTGCCACGCGTATGCATGCCCCATGCGTCCGCGCCGTTTTCAAATTTAGGCCATCCACACGATCGCGTTAACCACGTGACCGCATCACCCAGAGATTTGGCAATATGAATTTCAAACAAAGAGTTGCGCGACCGCGAGGCTACCCTCTCGCTAATAGCACAAATCAAGTCACACGTCCGCGTGCCCCACGCGTCCGCGTCATTTGAATTTATCACACCCCACGCGAACGCGTGCTCCATGCGCTCGCGTCATAAGCACAGCACAGCTTATCCAAATCAGCCAAATATCTTATCTTTTTCTTCCCCAAATCTAAATCTTTTCTTTCCCTTCGTATTTCTTTCTTCCTTCCTTTCTTTTTCTTTCTTTTTTCCTTTCAATTGGTGTTAGAAATTTATTTGGGTCATTATTTTGCTTGTGGATTGTTAAGAAATTGCTTGACAATTATATATTATTTTTTTAAGGGTGTTTGCATGTTCAATTTAATACTTTCCATACCTTATTTAATATGCATGCTTTGTGTTTGTAAAAAAGCCCGTATGGCATTGTGCATTCTTAATTATTCTATCCTTCTACTCTAATGCCTGTTTTTCACAAAGCCCTTTTCAATATTTTATTAATTAAATATAATTGTCAATACAAACGTTATTGTTAGTTTCTCACGACTAATAATACATTAAGGCTTTTAATGCTTGATTTGCGCTACTCATGCCTTTGCCAGCATGCCAATAAACATCTTGCATTTAATTACCTCAATTTATCATGCTATGTTTCCATTGATGTCCTAATTTCATGGAATCGCGACCATGTGTTAACGACATTCTTCTTTATTTTGGCATGATTCTTACTAGTATTTCCCTCTCCCTTGCTCTATCCCTTTGACTTCATGCCCCTTTCTCTTCTCCCTTTTTCAGGCTGGCCACCAGGAAGAGTAAAGAGAAAGACTCTACAACGAGCACTGGCTGAGGAACCACAACTCCCGCCACCTGCACATCTTTGCATGCACTGAGGATGGTGCAATCTTTAAGTGTGGGGAGGTCGATACCGATCTCCACGGGTTAGTTAGTCTCTTCTCAACACCAATTTTTGTTTTTCATTGTTGCATTTGCATGTTTGATTGCATGTCTATTTTATTTTGTGCATATTTTACCACTTGGTTGAAGTAACATTTTCTTTTTCAAGAAAACCTTTTATAGTATTTCATTAAATTGAATAAAACTTTTTTGAAAAACTTGTATGAAGAAATATTATTTTGGAACATGGTTTAGAGGTCGAACACACAAAACCAGTGAGATTTTGAGCCTATTTGATTGGTTGCATTTTATCAACCAATATATTTTATTTTTGTGTGTTTTTCTCTCTAAAATTGTGATATTTGTCTTGCTTAATTCTATATTTCCATTGTTTAATGTATGCATACACTTATATGATTGAGGCCTTGTTTCACTAAGCTTACATACCCATATGGCCTTACCCTTCCATTATCCTTTACAAACCAATTTGAGCCTATTTTACCCATTTGTTCTTTACTTTAGCTCATTACTAACTCTAAGCAAAAAACAATAATGTCCTTAATTTGAATCCTTGATTAGCTTAGACTAGTAAACATGCTCATGATTTAAGTGTGGGGAAGTTGGATTTGAAAATGTTTGGTTTGAGTAATTGGGTATTGTATATTTTAGTGAAAATGTGCAAAATAATAGTTGAGCACATATTATTGCATTCAATACTTTAATCATATGCATTGAGAAAAATAAAAGAAAAAAAAGAAGAAAAAAAGTGAAAAAAAACAAATAATAAAAGGGGACAAAATGCCCCAAAGTAAGTGTTGGTATCAATGCATATGTACTGAACTCAAATTTAGGATGCATGAATATGTGGAAAACACAGTTAATGGGAAGTTAGATCTTGTATTGTGATTATATGGATTGTCTTAAGTTAGGTGGAAAAAGTTAATGTCAATTAAGGATTCAAATTTTAGTCCACTTGGCCAAATACAATCCTACCTTGACCCTAACCCCATTACAACCCTTGAAAGACCTCTTGATTTATGTATTGGTGCATTAAATTTTTGTTGATTGTTAGATGAAGAGCAAGCTATAGAAAGCAAGATTAGTAGAAAATTGAGAGAATTGACCCTAGACACTTGAGAGTTAGAATGATACACACTACCAGTAAGGGTTCAGTGCTTAATTCTATGTTCCCTGCTTTCATAAGCTATCTTCTTCTTGCAAATTATTTGTATTGTATTTTGTGATTTGAATTAGTGAAATCCAGCTCATATTTATTCTTGAAAGATTTATTTACTTTTTCACCAAGTAGGTAGAATCATTTTAGCATGTAGTTGCATTCACATTCATAGGGTGCATTGCATGAGTCTTGCCCTTCCCTACTCATTTATTTGGTCTCCTTGAGTTTAGTATGAGGACATGCTAATGTTTAAGTGTGGGGAGGTTGATAAACCACTATTTTATGGTTTATATTGTGTTTTATTGAGTGGTTTTATCAAGCTTTTCACCCACTTATTCATCTAATTTCCATATATTTACAATTCCTTCCTAAAAATATCCTATGATTAATAACTTGCTTCCTAAGAACCTTTTTGTTGTATATTTTTATCTTTCTTCATACCATTCGATGCCGTGATCTGTATGTTAAGTGTTTCAGGCTTCATAGGGCAGGAATGGCGTAAGGAATGAAGAGGAAGCATGAAAAAATGGAAGGAACACAAGGAATTGAGGAGATGACCAACGAGAAGTCACGCGGTCGCATGGCTCACACGACCATGCAAAATTGAAGGAATTACCATGACGCGCTCGCGTGCCTGACGCGACCACGTGGATTGGAAGCTACACGAACAATGCGAAAGCGTCGACGACGAGCATGCGTGGTACGAGAAATACTGAGTGACGCGAACGCGTGGACGACGCGGACGCGTGACGAGTGCGATCTGCAGAATTACAGAAGTCGTTGGCACAGATTCCGGGCCGCATTTCAACCAAGTTTTCGGCCCAGAAACACAGATTAAAGTCCGGGAACATGCAGAGACTCAGGACATCAATTCATATCAGATCATAATTCAATTTTAGGTTTTAAATGTAGTTTTTAGAGAGAGAGGTTCTCTCCTCTCTCTTAGGATTTAGGATTAGGATTTCAACTTCTTCATCACAGGTTCAATGTTCCTTTAATTTATTTTCTACTTTTATTTATTACTTTAGTTGATTATTTGATGTTGCCAATTTGGCTTATGGATTTCTATGTTCAATCTAACTTTCTATTTAATATAATTCGAGGTATTTCAGATTTATGATTGCTTTCCTTTATTTATATAGATAATTTAGATTTTCTACCTTTTGGCTCTGGTTGATTAACTGGTGACTCTTGAGTTATCAAACTCATTGTTGACTAAAAATTAGAATTCTTCAAGAATTAATTCGAGTTCCAATAACTCTAGCCTTTCCCAAAGAAAGACTAGGACCTGAGGAATCAAAATTAATTCATCCACTTGACTTACCTTCATAATTAGAGGTTGAGTTAGTGGGAGAAAAATCCAATTCTCATCACAATTGATAAGGATAACTGGGATATGACTTCCAGTTCTCATACCTTGCTAGAAGCTTTATTAGTTTTTATTTTGACGACTTGTTATTTTACATTACTTGTTCAACTCTTTTGAAAACCCCAAAATATATCTTTGCATAACCAATAATAAGAACATACTTCCCTGCAATTCCTTGAGAAGACGACCCGAGGTTTAAATACTTCGGTTATCAATTTTAAAGGGGTTTGTTACTTGTGACAACCAAAACGTTTGTACGAAGGGATTTTCTGTTGGTTTAGCATCTATACTCACAATCCAACTATATTTTTATAAAATTCTTTACTAGCAAAAATCCTAACATCAATCATCCTTGCCAGTACCCTACTACCCAGGTATCTCATCCAAAATTTATAATTAACTCAATTTTCATACTTCTTCTTCCTTATCTCATACCTAGAGCAAGTGGACCTCGCCACTGCCTACTACTCGGGGCTGCAATCACATTTATTTACGGACCAGCTTTCCCGTTAAACTTTTCAACTTACATTACCCTTTATAATCTTTCTTCACTCACAAGTTATTATCCTCTCAATATTCAACTACTTTCCTATGATTAGTTTTAAGACTTAAGATACTGAGGAGTAAAAATAGAGGTTTTAGAAGTTTGAAATTAGGCTTTACAACATAAAACTTACTTTGCTGAAAATAGGGTCACGCATATCCGTGGGCCACGCGTACGTGGTGCACGAAATTGTGATCACTACTTTTTACAAATCAATTAATCCCCGGTGATGAACCCAAAAACTTGGTGTTCAATACCATGGCATAAACACAACTTCGCACAACTAACCAGCAAGTGTATTGGGTCGTCCAAGTAATAAACCTTACGCGAGTAAGGGTCGATCCCACAGAGATTGTTGGTATGAAGCAAGCTATGGTCACCTTGTAAATCTTAGTCAGGCAAACTCAAATGGATATGGGTGATATACGAATAAAACATAAAGATAAAGATAGAGATACTTATGTAATTCATTGGTGGGAATTTCAGATAAGCGTATGAAGATGCTTGGTCCCTTCCGTCTCTCTGCTTTCCTACTGTCTTCATCCAATCCTTCTTACTCCTTTCCATGGCAAGCTTATGCAAGGGTTTCACCGTTGTCAATGGCTACCTCCCATCCTCTCAGTGGAAATGTTCAAACATTCATCAAGTTGAAGAACAAGTGATATCTTAGAACAAGAACAAGCGGAATTGAATGGAAGAACAATAGTAATTGCATTAATACTCGAGGTACAGCAGAGCTCCACACCTTAATCTATGGTGTGTAGAAACTCCACCGTTGAAAATACATAAGAACAAGAGTGATCATTGGCTTCGGTCCCAGAGAGGGAACCAGAAGAACCAAGATTTGATCTAGGAACTAGATGTCCCAAGATTAAAACACAATAGTAAAAGGTCCTATATATAGAGAACTAGTAGCCTAGGGTGTACAGATATGAGTAAATGACATAAAAATCCACTTCCGGGTCCACTTGGTGTGTGCTTGGGCTGAGCATTGAAGCATTTTCGTGTAGAGACTCTTCTTGGAGTTAAACGCCAGCTTTTGTGCTAGTTTGGGCGTTTAACTCCCATTTTGGTGCCAGTTCCGGCGTTTAACGCTGGAATTCCTGAGGGTGACTTTGAACGCCGGTTCGGGCCATCAAATCTTGGGCAATGTATGGACTATCATATATTGCTGGAAATCCCAGGATGTCTACTTTCCAACGCCGTTAAGAGCGCGCCAATTGGGCTTCTGTAGCTCCAGAAAATCTACTTCGAGTGCAGGGAGGTCAGAATCCAACAGCATCTACAATCCTTTTTGGTCTCTGAATCAGATTTTTGCTCAGGTCCCTCAATTTCAGCCAGAAAATACCTGAAATCACAGAAAAACACACAAACTCATAGTAAAGTCTAGAAAAGTGAATTTTAACTAAAAACTAATAAAAATATACCAAAAACTAACTAGATCATACTAAAAACATACTAAAAACAATGCCAAAAAGCGTACAAATTATCCGCTCATCACAACACCAAACTTAAATTGTTGCTTGTCCCCAAGCAACTAAAAATCAAATAAGATAAAAAGAAGAGAATATTCAATGAATTCCAAAAATATCTATGAAGATCAGTGTTAATTAGATGAGCGGGGCTTTTAGCTTTTTGCCTCTGAACAGTTTTGGCATCTCACTCTATCCTTTGAAATTCAGAATGATTGGCTTCTTTAGGAACTCAGAATCCAGAGAGTGTCATTGATTCTCCTAGTTAAGTATGATGATTCTTGAACACAGCTACTTATTGAGTCTTGGCCGTGGCCCAAAGCACTCTGTCTTCCAGTATTACCACCGGATACATACATGCCACAGACACATAATTGGGTGAACCTTTCCAGATTGTGACTCAGCTTTGCTAGAGTCCCCAATTAGAGGTGTCCAGGGTTCTTAAGCACACTCTTTTTGCCTTGGATCACAACTTTATTTCTTTCTTTTTCTTTCTTTTTCTCTTTCTTTTTGCTTCTTTTTTTCGTTTTTTTGTATTCACTGCTTTTTTATTGCTTCAAGAATCATTTTTATGATTTTCCAGATCCTCAGTAACATGTCTCCTTTTTCATCATTCTTTCAAGAGCCAACAATTTTAACATTCATGAACAACAAATTCAAAAGACATATGCACTGTTCAAGCATACATTCAGA
>NC_029775.3:97915679-97915920 GCF_000817695.3 Arachis duranensis | reverse complement strand
AATATTGCCACCACATCAAAATAATCAAACTGTTATAAAATTCAAAATTCATGCAATTCTTTTCTTTTTCAATTAAGAACAATTTTTTTATTCAAGAAAGGTGCTGGATTCATAGGACATTCATAACTTTAAGGCATAGACACTAAGACACTAATGATCACAAGACACAAACATAAACAAACATAAGCACTAAAATTCGAAAAACAGGAAAATAAAGAACAAGGAAATTAAAGAACGGGTC
>NC_029775.3:97914511-97915221 GCF_000817695.3 Arachis duranensis | reverse complement strand
TTTGATCATGGTTCTTGGTGATCCATGTGTTGGCATAGAACTCTTGAACCATTAAGATTCCGACTTGTTGAATGGGGTTGGTAAGAACTTCCCAACCTCTTCTTCGGATCTCATGTCGGATCTCCGGATATTCACTCTTTTTGAGTGAAAATGGGACCTCGGGGATCACCTTCTTCAAGGCCACAACTTCATAGAAGTGGTCTTGATGCACCCTTGAGATGAGTCTCTCCATCTCCCATGGCTCGGAGGTAGAAGCTTTTGCTTTCCCTTTCCTCTTTCTAGAGGTTTCTCCAGCCTTGGATGCCATAAATGGTTATGGAAAAACAAAAAGCAATGCTTTTACCACACCAAACTTAAAAGGTTTGCTCGTCCTCGAGTAAAAGAAGAAAGAAGAGAGTAGAAGAAGAAGAAATAAGGGAGATGGAGATGGCTTTGTGTTCGGCCAAAAAGGGGGAGAAGTGGTGTTTAGGTTGTGTGAAAATGAAGGAGTGAAGATGGGTTTATATAGGAGTGGGGGGCTCATGGTTCGGTCATGTATGGGTGGGTTTGGGAGGGAGAGTGGTTTGAATTTGAAGGGTGAGGTAGGTGGGGTTTTATGAAGGGTGGATGTGAGTGGTGAAGAGAAAGATGGGATTTGATAGGTCAGGGGTTTTTGGGAAAGAGGTGTTGAGGTGACTGGTGAATGGGTGAAGAAGAAGAGAGAGAGTGGT
>NC_029775.3:97911802-97912130 GCF_000817695.3 Arachis duranensis | reverse complement strand
AGAAGTTGGGAGTAGGTGCAGTAAAGTCACCCAGCACCTTCCTTGCATTGTTGGCATTGTTGTTGTTTTCGGCTGCCATGGATTTTTCTTCTTTGAAGATTTCTGTTAGGTCCTCTACAGAGAATTGTCCCTTAGCTTCTCTTAGCTTTCGCTTCAAGGTCCTTTCAGGTTCAGGATCAGCCTCAACAAGAATGCTTTTGTCTTTGCTCCTGCTCATATGAAAGAGAAGAGAACAAGAAAATATGGAATCCTCTATGTCATAGTATAGAGATTCCTTGAGGTGTCAGAGGAAAAGAAAAATGGAAGGAAGAGGTAGAAAATTCGAACT
>NC_029775.3:97911110-97911669 GCF_000817695.3 Arachis duranensis | reverse complement strand
TCAAGTAAAAGATTTTGAAAACATTTTGAAAAACACTAATTGATTTTCGAAAATAAAAGTGGGAAAGAAATCAAGTGATTTTTGAAAAAGAATTTGAAATTAGAAATCAAAAAGATTTGATTGAAAACTATTTGAAAAAGATGTGGTTAAGAAGATATGATTTGTTTTAAAAAAAAGATGTGATTGAGAAGATATGATTTGAAAAACATTTAAAAAGATTTGATTTTGAAAATTAATGACTTGGCTATCAAGAAAAGATATGATTCAAACATTAAACCTTTCTCACGGAAAAGGCAACATACTTGAAATGTTGAATCAAATCATTAATTGATAGCAAGTATCTTTAAAATGGAAAGAAATTGATTTTGAAAAAGATTTTATTGAAAAGATATGATTTGAAAAAGATTTGATTTTGAAAAATTTTGAAAACTTGAAAAAAAAAATCTGAATTAAAAACAGAATCTTCCCTCTTGTGCCATCCTGGCGTTAAACGCCCAGAATGGTGCACATTCTGGCGTTTAACGCCCAAAACTATACCCTTTTGGGCGTTAAACGCCCA
>NC_029775.3:97910090-97910744 GCF_000817695.3 Arachis duranensis | reverse complement strand
AAAAAGAAAATAAAGGTATCAAAATTCTTAATGAGAATTCCAGGAATCATGCAATGTTTAGTCTAAGACTCCGGTCCAGGAATTAGACATGGCTTCACAGCTAGCCAAGCTTTCAAAGAAAGCTCCGATCTAAAACACTAGACATGGCCAATGGCCAGCCAAGCCTCAGCAGATCATTGCTCTCAACAGCAAAATTGATAGAAATCAATAAGCTCTTGTGATGATAAGTTGAAACCTCGGTCCAATGAAATTAGACATGGCTTCACAGCCAACCAGACTTCAACAAATCATCATGAAACTCTAGAATTCGTCTTCAAGAATTCTGAAGAAAAAATACCTAATCTAAGCAACAAGATGAACCGTCAGTTGTCCATACTCGAACAATCCCCGGCAACGGCGCCAAAAACTTGGTGCACGAAATTGTGATCACTACTTTTCACAAATCAATTAATTCCCAGTGATGAACCCAAAAACTTGGTGTTCAATACCATGGCATAAACACAACTTCGCACAACTAACCAGCAAGTGTACTGGGTCGTCCAAGTAATAAACCTTACGCGAGTAAGGGTCGATCCCACTGAGATTGTTGGTATGAAGCAAGCTATGGTCACCTTGTAAATCTCAGTCAGGCAAACTCAAATGGGTATGGTGATA
>NC_029775.3:97881141-97909246 GCF_000817695.3 Arachis duranensis | reverse complement strand
TCTTGGAGTTAAACGCCAGCTTTTATGCCAGTTTGGGCGTTTAACTCCCATTCTTGTGCCAGTTCCGGCGTTTAACGCTGGGAATTCTGACGGTGACTTTGAACGCCGGTTTGGGCCATCAAATCTTGGGTAAAGTATGGACTATCATATATTGCTGGAAAGCCCAGAATGTCTACTTTTCAACGCCGTTGAGAGCGCGCCAATTGGGCTTCTGTAGCTCCAGAAAATCCACTTCGAGTGCAGGGAGGTCAGAATCCAATAGCATCTGCAGTCCTTTTTAGTCTCTGAATCAGATTTTTGCTCAGGTCCCTCAATTTCAGCAAAAAAATACCTGAAATCACAGAAAAACACACAAACTCATAGTAAAGTCCAGAAAAGTGAATTTTAACTAAAAACTAATAAAAATATACTAAAAACTAACTAGATCATACTAAAAACATACTAAAAACAATGCCAAAAAGCGTACAAATTATCCGCTCATCAGTACGCGTGGGAGTGCATTTCTGAAAGGTCACGCGTACGCGTGGGCATACAAAGTTCTATGCTCGGGTACGCAAGTACCCTGCTCGCGTACGCGAGATACCCAACCCAAATAGGTTGATCGCGTCGCGTGCAGTGGTCGCGTACGCGAGTTATGCAGAACAGCAAAAATGCTGAATGTTGCATAATTTTCAGCTTCGCACTCCAAAATTCCAACGCGCATAACTTTTTTGTCTTAAATCATTTTTCATCTATTATTCGAGATGGGAAATTGACTTACAAAATGTGGTTATACTTTTAAGAGCAAAAATGTCGACAATAGCCTTTGAATGGCAGCTTTGTCCGACAAAACCCATGATTTGAGAAAAATATTACACGTACATCCAATTATATATTGTAATATCAATGTAAAATAATTATTTTTCATACTTATCACGTGAATAGTGAATTAATACCCTAAAATTGGATATTATTGAATAATTATATATAGTAATATTTTACTATTTTATTGCATTAAATTAAGGAGATCACTGTAATAAACACACTTAAAATATTTTTTTTTAAAGATGTTTATATGTGTCATGTTATTATTGGATATTTTTATGAAATTGGTTAATAATTTATTTTTTAATAAACTAGAACAAAATCGGTTTATTATAGTAATAATAATAAATCCAATTGTCTGCATTATAATTATTAGACCCGATTTGATCTGATCAAATTATACAATATAAACCGAATATCTTTAATTTTTTTATCAAAAGATAAATATATCCCTAATTTTTTATTTTGTGGACATTTAAATCCCTAAAAATTTAAAAATACAATTAAATTCCTAAAAAAATTGAATTTATTGTTATTGTTATAAAAAAATCGGTTAATACGTCCAATAATAATGTGACACGTAAATGTCTTTACAAAAAGATGTTTTACGCATCTTTATGGGAGTATCTCCTTAAATTAAAATGTGTAATTTTTATAATATATTCATTAAATTGTGACCAAAATATCGTCATGGTATGGTGCTAAGTTCCTAAAATAAATTGTGAGATATACCAATTTTGATGATCCTTTACTCTTAAGCTTATTTTGTGACTAAATTCATTTTGTTTGGAATTTATTTTATTTTATTTTTTGCATGCGAAGGAAGTAATATATGATGAGCAGATCAATAGAGAATGTTGGATCTGAGTTCGAAAATTTTGAGACAGTGGTGATACTATTTTGCTTCAAGATCCTAAAGAAGATTGATGCATAATGATTTGATGAAAAGATTTAGAAAAACCATATATTTTGGCTAACGAGTGTAAATTTTAATTTATTGTACGTGAAGATTGTGTTGTAAAATCCTTTATAGAATTAAATAAAATGTTTTTTAGTCTTTCCTTTGCTAATATGTAATATCAATATCTCAAGCTATAAATAAAAAAGTCATGTCATATAGATATATTATTCTTGTAGTATGTATTAAAGTTTACAAAAAATAATAAAAATATACAATGAAGAAGTGGAACTTAATGAAATTATTAGACTTGAATATTTATTCTAAATTTTCCATAATTGTTTTTTCATATAGATACATTCTTTGTATGAGAAATGCATGTAAATATAAAAAAAATCTTTGTCTAAATCATAGAAAAATTTCTTTTTCCATTCTTGAACCATATGTTCATCATCAGCTAATAAAGAAGCTGTCTAATTTTATCTTAATACTTAAAATAAATTTTAATTTTATCTTTATTATTTAAATTTAATTTTATATTTAATTTTATTCGTATATTTTTATACATTCACTTATTTTTATTCTTTCTTTCCTCCAATGATTCCGCCACCACCATCACAGCTAGCAATGCCACCATCACCACATTTATCTTAATCAAAAGATAAATTTTATTGAAAGAAATGGATGGATCTGCAAAAGGTAATGCTTGAGATAGTAAATCGTAAGGACTCCTTCAACCTAAGACATCTTGAATTCAAAAGAAAAGCATAAGTCATGTACATTGCTCCAGCTATTTTAGTTTTTAATGAAAGTGACAAGAAACTTTTATAATACAACATGTGTATAGCAAACAAATTAAAAGAAAATATAATTACCTCTTCAAGAATAATAATAAAAAGTTTTGGTATTTTATTGACTTGATTTGATATTATCGTGGTTGTTATGATCACCATCTCTGTATATGATGTTAAAAAACCATCGAAATTAAGCAATGATTTTTGGCATGGCATTAGCAAGGGAAAGAAGCCATTATTAACCCTAAAACTATTTAGAGAATACATAAGATTAACAAATGATATGATATCTCAAAGTTTTCAATCATCCTATTTATAATGGTTCTACAGAATAAAAGTTGACATTATTCCAGGTAAATATGGAAGGACAATAAACAAAATTTTAGAATAAATTTTCAAGTCAAAATGCATTAAATAAGATGATTTTCTTTATTATTGGAGCAACGACTTCTATAAAGTTTATTGTAAAAAATGAACAAGTTGAATAATAGTAATTAATGTCTTGCTTTATATTAAATTCCACCATTTATATTATATATTAGTATTATTGCATTCTACCATCATAAAAAAAGTGTTTTTTTTCTTGCTTAAAAGTTCAATACTAAAGACTTATTTAGGTGAATTTCTAAGAAAAAATTTTTTTTGAGTTATCTTTTTTTTTTTAAAAATTTTAGAAAAGTAAAAATAATTTTATGTTTAAATATATATCTCATGCAAAAAGATATTTTTATCTATCAATTATATTTTAGTACAATAATATAAAAGTATTTTTTTGTTTATTTATTATGTAAAATGTAACACCCTACTACACAAAACTTTACACATAAGTCGTAAAGCTGAAGTGGTAAAGTATTACGACCTCTAAAAGAAAAATATATACATAATAATAGTTGAAAGAAATTTTATAACGAAGAGCCTTTAAAGAAAAGTTTAAAACAAAAGTCGTAACGCACACGTAAAATGGAAAACTTGCGTACAAAGAAACGTAAGATATATATGTGAATAATAAAAAGGGAGTGTCAAAAGATACAAAATATTCAAGACCCACACTCAACCTGCGAAGCCAAGGTTGGCCGAAAAATATTTACATAAGTATATACAAGAAAAACCCAAAAGGCCCAAAAGACAGCTTACAGAACGTGTTTCTCCAAATCAACCTCTTAGAGGTACATAACATAATATATACAATGGAAATATAATGTATCTACATATATATCAAAAATACAAAATAGAAACCTATAAGGCAAGAGTTTTTCGCTTCAGAAACTTCTAGAATGCCTCAGCGAGGTGCCTCATGTCCTCCATCTAAAAACCACAAATATTGTATGGGGTGAGAACCAAAGATTCTCAGCATGGTAACAGTGTCCACGTAACTAACATGTAATATCCCGAAAAAGCCAGATGTAATCTTGGAACTTCGACACTCATATTTAAAATCTTAAAGATTATGGTTTGTAAGCCATAAGTAGGGTAGTTCTCTAAGGTTCTAAGACTTAGTCAGACTCTAACTAAAACCCTCAATCCCCCACCTTCTTCCAATCCTCCAAACTCCAGTGAAACCACATAGACAAACAAGCAAATAATGATAAACACAAACAAGATACAGTTACAGCAGGTAGCAAATATAACAGGTAAGCATAGTAATCACATAGGCAAGCCCAATTAAATGTACAATCAAACAAAATACACATATGCACATGTTGTATGTCTGCCCTATGGCTGATGATATCATCTGTCGATTATATAGCCAACTTGACTTGTCCTGGTAGCTAACCATGGACAGAAACACCCATTGCGGAGCAAGTGAGTTTGAGCTACAACCCCCTTGCTACTACCTGCTTAACCTAGAGCCAGTGGAATAACGACTACTGTGGCTACTACCCATGAGGGTGTTTAAAATCTCATTCAGGAGTAAGTGGAATAATCCATGGCCACTACTGCTGCTACTACCCAGGCGCCACAATCATTGACCTGGAGCAAGCGGGACGAACCACAATCCTTACTACTGTCCAGGTATCTCAAACATACATTTATTCAATTAATAATCAATCATCATTATTATCAAATCTCAAACATTGACCCAGAACAAGCGGGATGAACCACAATCCTTGCTACTATCTAGGTTTCTCATTCAAAAATTCATTATCATATCAATTCTTTCATAATTATTCGAAATTCCATAATTAAATTCAAGTGAAAAACGCCACTAACTACTACCTCACATATCACATTCACTTACAACCCATCATTTCTTCACTTCCTCAATCACAATTCATTACTCTAAACCTTTCTTCTGTGTTAAGTTAACTCCCTCTCAAGGTTTAACACCCTCACTATGCCTAGAACTAAGTTTTAGGGTTTTAGAAAGTAGAAATAGAAGTTTAGAGGTTTAAAATCATATTTAAAATCACAAAATATAATGTTGCTGAAAAACAGGGTCCCGTGTACGTGAACCATGTCCCGCGTACGCAGAAGTGTAAATTTTTCCAGCTCGAGTACGCGACATACTCCCGCGTACGCGAGCACATCTGGCCAAACCAAACGGCCCTTGCTTGTAGCCCCGCGTACGCGAGCCTCCCAAAAATGCCAAAAGCTATTAAGTGTTGTAGAATTGCCTTTCGCACACCAAACTTTCGACGAGCATAACTTTTTTGTTTTAAAACATTTTCACCCGTTCTTTAAATGGTGTAAGCTTATATATTCTTGCTGAGTAATTCTCCACATCCAAGCAATTTTATATCCAAGTGATTTGAGTTACGCATTTCTTTTTCCCGTTTTCTTCTCCACCTTGCGCTTTGTTTCAAATTCACGCTCTTCTTCACTCCGGATGCTACGTCTTCTTCTTATTCTCTTTCTTTTTTATTATTTTTCAATTTCATTGCCGTTATCACCAACAACACCTCTTCCTCTTCCTCCTCCTCCTCCTATTGAAATTTTGTCTCCTACTTCCTTTTTATCCTTCTCCTCTATCATTATCATCATCATCATCATCATTATCGTCATTGTCTTCTTCTAATACGTATCATCGTTATCGTTATTATCGAATTCGTTGGTATTATACAATGGTTTCATTTTGAGCTAATTTTTAGTTCATTCGAGACGCAAGTATTTCTGAATTCGAATTTATATAATGCACCATTTTTTGTTCATTTGGTATTATACAATGGTTCTGTTTTGATAATATTTTCAGTTCATTTGATCACCACAGAGAATCAGAATCAATAAAGATGTTAGTAAAATATTGGTATTGTTGGTATTGATGATAATGATTATGGAGAGGAAGAAGAAAAGGAAGGAGGAGATTAAAGAAATTCAAATAAAAAAATAAGAGGAAGAGGAGATGGATGTGGTGGTATTTTGGTGGTAATGATGACGATAATGAAAAAAGATGAGAAAAAGGAGAAGGAAAAGAAGAAGAAGAAGGAGGAGGAGGAGGAGGAGGAGAAAAAAGAAGAAGAAGACGAAGTCCCGCAGTGTAAACTAAATGACTTGAATGTAAAATTGCTTGGATGTGTAACGGAACTCATTCTTGCCAAACACAATATTATTATGACTCGTTTATATATACATACCAAAAAACTGAAAAGAACAAATTAAAATATCTATCTTTCCTTTATAGAAACTATTGAATGGAAGAACCATTGGTAAAAGGATAAGATTTTCTTCTAGTATATATTATTTTATATGATGATAAAATAAAATGGAAGACATGGAATAATATTGTGTATATTTAAGTTAATTTTAATTTTTTTAAATCAAATTTGTCATAACGTAACCAATAAACAATAATAGTCTATACAAATCACATATGCTTTGAGTATACTATATGTTTTATTATTTTGTACGAAATAATATTAGTTTTAATTTATATATTTATTGTTATTGGGTATTAAAAATAAAAAGTGTTTGCATTATTAGCATTTTTCTGACTTTCCTCAACTCTAACCGTGATTAGGCCTAAAAGCTCACCCACCTTATTGGAAACAAATGTAATATAATCATTTTTCATATAATAATGCTATACATCAGTATAATAATAGGAGAATTAACTTTAGCGAGTTAACGATATGGTGTTTACTCACCACAAGAGTATTTTATACAGAATTATCAACCAATTATATTTGGCTTTTGATGAAAATAATATATTTAATGTGGATGTTGTTTATTATGTAAAAGATAATAAATTGACAAAAAATTCATTACAATGGATATATTTATTTTAATAAATATTCTTCTATTTAATACTATGAAAAATACACTGGCCACCCTGAATTGCTACAAGTTCAATTTCCATTAGCAGTGGTAGAATGTCTAAATTGAAACATTTTCGGGGTATAGTATTTATCAAACAAACAATCAATAAAATATTCATTCATACCTTCTCATTTTGAGTACATTTATACATAAAAAAATTATACATAAAGAAAAAAAAAAGAATAGTTGAAATAGCAAGAATGATAAAAATGATAATTTTTATAATTTTGTTTGGCTATTTATATATAAAAGACCAAAAAATTATGATTATGTAACAAAATTAATTTATTTTATTATATTCAATTTGAATAAGTAAAAAATTATCTTATTTTAGTTTAGTCCGTAATTCACATTATTTGAATTTGGCCCAATACATATAATTTGATTTGATTTAATTATTAGTTGACAATATTTCAGTTGTCTATTTTATTCATAAATTTATTATTTTAATGACTAATAAATTAATCGAATTATTTAAGTAATACACATAATTAGTATACTTAATTTAATTTAATAAATTAAAAATACTACCAGAATATTAAAAGAAATAAATTAAAAAATAATATTAAAATAAATTGATATAAATTATAATAAAGTGTGTGATATTTAAATATCTAATCAAATAAGTTAATTGATATAATTAATTTATTATAATAAATTATATTTAATAAGTTAAAAAAATAAATTAAAAAATACTCTCAAAAATATGTCATGTCAGCTCTATTATTAAATGTAGAAATTTGATTTTTATATAATAAAATAGATATATAGATAAATAAAAATGCCTTCAAGTGTTTATATATATCCTTATTGATTATTTATTATTTTTGTTGTGTATTATGAATTCCGCAGTTAATAATATTTTATTCGAAGACTTATTATAGTGATAGTAGCAACAAAAAATGGTAGCATAGTCTAACAACTTGTAGTTGATATAATAGAATTCAGTTCACGGAATGGTATACAATTATATATGATTTCTTAGGGTTTCTACTCTTTTCTGCATCGCATAGGAGTTTTCAGAAACTACAGATAATGAAAGAATGTTAAGACTTCAGCCATTAGAGATTACATTTGATCTTCTTATATTACTACCAAGCAAACATTTGAAGGTGACTTGAAGAGATACATGCATCTTCACTTTTCTTCTGTCTCTATTCGAAGATAGCTAGGAACCGTTAAGCTTTCATAGAATATTTTGAAACTAGGATGGAGATCAGAGCTTCTTTTCCTTCAATTCAAAAGAAAAACATAAATGATATAATTAACATGTTGAACTAGTTACTAAAATTTATGAAAATAATTACAAGAAATAATTTGCTACTTGCTAACTTACCTTCTCCAATCTAGTAGAATCATTTGGTACTTTATTGATTTGATTTGATAATTTTTTTTTCGATATATTAACTATCATATATGCATATAACGTTAAGAAATAATATACGAAATGAAGCAATTGCTCTTGGCATAACAAGAGAAAGGAACCATTGCCCATTAGACATGAAATGATTTAGAGATCAGAACACATAAGATTGATAAATTACTATGAAGTTTCAACTATTTTCAATGGTATTTATAATGGCTTTGGTGCAAATAACTTGACATAATTCTTCGTAAATTGGAAGAATTATAGGAGCAAATTCAAGTTCGTAAATAAAATTTTAAATATAAATAATGAAATATATGACAGATTTTTTTTCTAAAATAATGAAGCAACTAATTTTGTAAACAATAATTAATTTATTATAAAAAATAAATTATATTACATAAATACAAAAAATTAATCACCGTATGAAAATACATATTTGGTGTTAATGAAAAAAAAAATAGGCTGATATATAAAAAAATTTGATTATTTTGGTAGCATATTCTTTTGTAAAAAAGATGCGATGTGATGTATGTGTATAGATATACACAAATATGTTGTGAATAATTTTTTATTTTTTGAAAAAAAATAACACTTCAATTAAAATATAAATAAATATACTACGTATACACAAAAAAAAAATAGTTATTAATCAACCATTGAATATAAAATCACATATTTTGGCATCTTATAAAAGATTTTCATTAGACTGTTGTAAACACTTTGATTATTTATCTATTGTATGCTTGATTATTTTATTATAACAGGTTTGATTATTTTATTAGGTGATTATTTAGTTAGAAAATATGTGAAATAACATGTATATATAAAAATATAAATACAAAGTAACTGATTTGATAAATAATTTTTAATATAGTTAATAATTTTTAATGTACAGCCAGATTTTTGGTGGAATTTGTTTGCCACTCTTAAGTATAAGTAGATTATTTTGTGTTTGATAAACAAAAAATAAAAAAATATTATATATTTATATTCGTAATTTTTAAAAGTTAAGATATTTTTAAAAAATATTTTAAAAAAAGTAAACTAAGATAATGTAATAATCGTTTTTTCTCTATCTTTACATGAAATTTAAATGTCTTTTTGTTTTATTTTTTTGTTCTTCTTTTTTCTTTTCTTTTTTATTATTTCTTTTTGAAAGCACAAATAAAGTGTATGATTCAAGTAAACAAGATCAATTAGATATTGGATTAACTCGATTGTACTTAGTTATCAAAATAACTTGTTCATATAATAATATGATCGTAAATAAAATAATAAATTAATAGGTTTGATTTGATAACATCACTAATACTGAATATTTTAACAAAAAAGAAAAAAGATTAAGATAGGTAGAATATAATCATGTAAATATTAATAATATTAGAAAGACAATAATTTAAAATTATTTTATTTAACTTGACATTTATAATTACACACTTATTACATATAATATTACTTGATTATTTCAATGGTAATTAAGAAGTTCAATAAGGTAACTTTGCAAAATAATAAAACATTTTTGTATAAATATACAATGAATGGAATTTAATGCAAATTAAAGGAAGAAATTAATTTCTAATTTCAACTTGTTAATTTTTTACAATAAACTTTATAAAATAAACTTTATAAAAGTTGTTGACCCATTAATGAAAAAAAATCTTCTTATTTAATGCATTTTGACTTAAAAATTTACTTTCAATTTTTATTTATTATCCTTTCAATATTTGCCATGAATTATGTCACTTTTTTTTTCTATAAAACTGTTATAAATTAATGTATATTCTTGTGTACTGTACGAGATAATACATAAAATTATTTTAGATTTCAAAAATATTTAATTAGTATTTGTCTTAATAATTTGGATTGATTATCATCACATTTGTCTCTTTAAATAAGTATTTGGAGTTCAAATCTCACCCTTATGTGTGTTAGTTAGTGGCAGACTCTTAATAAATAGAGTATCAATTTGTGATAGATTAGTCTTTGACATGCTAAATTAAAAAATCCGTAGAAAAATATGTATCTGTCTTTAAAATAGATTAATATCTTATTGTTAATAGTAATACTTATGAACTTTTGTTTTTGTTGAAATTTACCTGGGACAAATTTATTTGTTAATATCATATTCATTCTTGAAATCAAAACAATATGATTAACATTGTTCCTTGTTAAAACTTTATATTTTATGACATAATTTTTAAATTTTTAAACTTATAGACTTATGTCGTTACAAAATTTATTAGATTGATTAATATTTTTTGGTAACATGGTGTACCGAAACACTATCCTTGAGTATTAGTTAGTGTGAAGAGAAACCAATAACAACTTTTGCTATTCAATATATAATTTATTCTATTAAAAAATAAATTAGTATTTCTTGAACTGATAAATACATTTCTTTCTAATTTCTTACACCATTTTATTTGACAATATTTACTGTTAAAGAATAACAAATGACTATATTATATAGTAGAATATATCCTACAATATGATATACAAAGTAATTTCTCTTGTTAGTGTGATAAAATTAAAAAAATATATATATTTTCTTACTCAAATTTAAATTTAAATTTAGAATTTATTAATAACTTATCTTTTTTAATTTCAATAAAAAAATAAAATTTATTAGGTGCAAAATATTTAGTATTTACTAATTTCAATCATTTAAAGTTTAGTTACCAAAAATTGAGTTAAAAATTAATTATAAACTTAATAATTGATAATAAATATTATATTAATACGTAAATAATAATATCTGATGTATTAATTATTATTTTTTGATAGGGATAATGTATAATCTATTGAGGATTTATTTATTGTATAATTTTTTTATGAACTTTGTAATATGTAAAAATAGTGATCTCATTTTTATTATTATTTAAAAAATTATTCATAATTTTTTAATTATGTAATTAACTTAATTAATAATTTTTATTATTATTTTTATACTAAAAAATATTAATTTATACTATTTACATATTTTTCACTACTAATAAATAAGTAAGTATTTATACTATTATCCTATATGATGATTTAAGTTATTTATTTTGTATGCTAAATAATATCTTGTATCTTAAAATTATTAAATATTAAAATGAAAAAAATTGTGCAATAAATTATATAAATAGTCAGTACAAAAAAAAAATATTTATCATATATAATAATTGTTGATATATGTAGTGTCATGTATATATTAGGATTATCTATTTTAATTATGTGAGTGATTATTGTTATTTTTACTTTTTCATTATATTAGTAAAAAATATATAAACTAAAAAAAATATTAAATTTTTTTAATTTGAATTAAAAAAATTTTGTAAATATATCCAACTTTTACATATAATAAGTGTTATAATATTAAATAATATAGTATTTGTTATAGCGATGATGACTCAAAATATTAATCTTAGATATACTTGGGTCTAATAAAACCTCAATGTAAGCAAGATTAACTAAGACTCTTTGTTAAGGTTCCGAATTCGACTTAGGTTTATTACCTTAAAGTGCCAATGCAAATGAAATTCAGGTGTCTCCTCTTAAATCAGCTCAGATTGGATCTCCATTGCTAGTTAGGTATGGTAATTGGTACTCAAAGAAGTGTGGCAAGCCTTCTTTCCATCCCTCACTCCCATTTAAAAAAAATACCATCGTCCTTTCTCCGTCTTTGTAAGTCCCTATTTAATTATATATCCTCTTAAAAAACGTAGATCTCTTGGGGTATCCAAAAATATTCTTTAAAAATTTTTGAAAAAAATTAACACAAAATATAATATAATAATCATTCAATAATCAATTTAATATAATTTAACACAATTCATAACATGTTCATTATGAAAAATGACATTTCAAAAAAAACATAAAAACATATTCTAACATAATAACATAATTTTTGGGACGATACTGAGCGACGTAATGACGCACTTGAGAGTAGACAAAGTGAGTTAGAGAGAGAAAGAGAGAGAGAATCAAGGCTGAAAATGAGTATGAAAGAAAAAAAAAAGAAGGATTCGAATTGGAAGTAGGAATTAGGGTTACTAAATTCAAGAAATAAATTTATGCATACATAAATTAGGATAAATTAAAAATTTTATATTAATGTGGATTTAATGGGTCCCATGGAGCCGGTAGTTATGTCTATGCCCCATCCATTTTCGCATGGTGGCCGGGTTGTGGAAAATTTCACGGGTACACATCTAGCCCCAAAACGTGAGTAATCTCAGCAAATTTCATTAGGGTTACTAACTTTAGCAAGTTAATAATACAGTGTTTAGTTATCACAGGAGTATTTTTATATATATAAAATTATCAATCAATTATGTATTACTTCTGATAAAAATAATATATTCAATATAGATATTATTTATTAAGTAAAAGATAACAGGTTGACAAAAAAAATTAATTATAATAGGTATATTCATTTTAACAAATATTCTTTTATCCAATACTATAAAAAATACCATGGTTACCCTGAATTACTATAGGTTCAACTTCTATCAGCAGCGATAGAATGACTAAATTGAGACATTTTCGGGTTATAATATTCCTCAAACAAATAATTAACAAAACACTCATTCATGCCTTTTCATTTTGAGTACATTTATACAAATAAACTCTACTAGAGATATAATGAAAAATCTTGACAATGTGAACAATGGGCTGATTATTTAGTTCAATAAAGATAAAAAACAAAAATCACTCCACAAATTATCCTAACTCCAAAAATTTTCATTCAATTATTTCACAAAAATAATCATCTAAATCCTAATTATAAATAATTTTCACCTCTACATTTTTCTTCCTCTCCAACTGGCAGTTACCTCAACAGCATCGGAGATACCCATACGTCCGTTAGCTTCGACTCCAGTCCAATTTCCTCTTTTGCGTGCGTCTGTTTAATGCATTTTGAGTTAAAAATCTTTTTGTTGAATGCATTTTGACTTAAAAATTTACTCTCAATTTTTATTTATTGTCCTTTCATATTTGCCATGGAGTATGTCACTTTTTTTTTATAAACCTATTATAAATAGGATGATTGAAAAAATTTGAAGTATCATGTAGTTTGTTAATCTTATATATGTATCTCTAAATGGAGGATATGTGACAGATAGAGTCATATGCTTATTTAAAGACGAGGCGCACATACACACAGTATTATTGTTATATATACACGTAGTAAAATAAATAAATTCTATTCAACATCTTCTAAAATAATATGTAAGTTATTTTTCATAATGTATCATATTTTAATTAATTATTATCTTAATCATAGTTGAAATATTTTATAATTTATTATTTGAGATGGATAATAATATAATTTCTTAAAATATTAAAACTACACTTTTGTTAATTTGAAGCACATTTCTACTATTCTTTCTTGATCACGTAACTTGATCCTTCCAAACATCGCCAACGCCGTCGTGACAAAAAGCGCTGACGTCGTTGTCATCTACTACCCTCTCACGTAATTTTTCTTTAACATCATTCCTTAACGACGTTGTTGAATTTTCGTCATCCATAATTTTACCGACTTTTTCACCGACATCATCGTTATCTCCTGTCCTCTCACTCGATCCTTTTACTCCTTACCAACATAATTAATTATTAGTTTAGTTATTAAATTTTTTTATTAAAATACATATCTTTATTTAATTACATGATGAAACATATATTCATATGTAAATATAATATAATAAAATAAATCTATTAAGAATACTTAAAAGTATAATTAAAATCAGAAACGTATAAATATAATAGTAAAATTTGTACTCTAAATAAGTAAGTATATCTTTTGTCATACATAAATTATTTTAAAAAAATAAAATTGTTAAAATTAATAACACAAATTTAAAATGATAAAATTCAACTTTTTTACAAGTATTTTTTATAGTATTTTTATTCTTTTAATTTTTAATTTATTAATATTTTATTATTTAATTAATGATTAAACAAATTATTTTGATGAGAAATCATTTTTTGTTTTATATATTTATAATTTTAATTATACTTTTAAGTATTCTGAATAAATTTATTTTATTATATTATATTTTATATATGAATATATATTCTATTATGTAATTAAATAAAGATATATTCTTTTAATAAAAAATTTAATAATCAAACTAACTATTAATTATGTTAGCAAGAAGTGGTTCACGGCAAAAAGAGGGATCGGATGAAAAAATAAGAGATAGCAATGATCTTGGCGTTGGCTATACTGGGAAGGACGAAAAAGTTACGGGCCATGAAAATTTAACAACGTTGTTAAGAGATGATGCACGGAAAAAAGAAACATTGCGTGAGAGGGTAGTAGATTAATCGCGACGAGATCACCCTTCTTGCACTACATGACTACGATGTTTGGAAGGACAGAAACTAGGTGATGAGAAAAGAATAGAGGAGTGTAGATGTGCTTCAATTAACAGAAGTGAAGTTTTGATATTTTAAAAAATTATACTATTATCCATCTCAAATAATAAATTATAAAATAATTCAATTATAGTTAAGATAACAAGTGTAATAGCCCGTGCCATGCACGTGATAAGATTGAAATTATAATTTTAAATTTTTTTGTTACGATTAATTTGAATTATAATAATTTGATTAATAAAAATGAAACATATTATATATTGTTTTTTTTTCTTAATCTAGTATTAAATATATTAACTCTAAATACTTATTAATTAGTTTTAGTAATTTACTTTTTTCAATAAATCAAACATATATACTCAATGTGACCATAAATAACCTAGTAATACTTAGACCCACTGTAAGACTTCAAATTTTTAAAAACTATTATTATTATTATTATTATTATTAATCATTTAGTTTTGGTAAGAAACAAAGAAAGATTTGTTACATATATACATAATATATATCTATTTACTTATAATAATTCATTATCATCATTATAAGGGAACGTGGCTTGTGACCTTTTAATACATATAACCATTCCCTTATAATCATGAAACGTGGCTTTAATGCAATATGTATATATCCAACCTTGACACTTAACGCAACCTTAACCACCACAAATCACTATTATCCTTAATCTTCTTCATTTCTTCTCATACATGACCGAAACCATAAGAATTTGAAAGAAAGGCCGTGAGAGAAAGAGATTGAGAAACCATGGAATTTTTGAACTTCTTACTTCGATTTCTTGAGATCCGTAACTCCAATATAAAATTTAATCTGGTAAAAATGTTCGTATCCTCCTCCTCTACATGTTGGCATTACTTTTGTCCAGTAGAAATTGACGGTGACGTAGTTCTTTTTCTCCTTAAATTCGGTCAATTGGAGTTCTAGAAGGTATAGGCGATTTCTGACATTTTCTTTTTCAGCAGCTCGGTCAAAAAGTTTTTTCCAGAATTTTTATTGACTTTAATTTCGCACGGAAGTAGGGGATTTATTTTAAAATTAACTGTTCTAATTTACGAATACCATTGAAGTTTAGTGAATAACTGCAAATAATTCATAAATGTCTCGTTTGATTAACTGATGAAAATTGATAAGATTGAAATAGTTAGTGATTGTGAATATAATTAAATGTGATGAAATTGGTTAAATTATGGCTGTGAACGGTGATTAATCTGGGATTATTTATTAACTTGAATATGCTGAGTTGATTATTGAAAATCTGTTGTATGAGTAATTGATGAATTGAGTTTGGGTTATGGCTGTGATTATGACTGGGTTCGTTGTTGTGAGTGATTAATTGGTGAGATTGATTTCGGTTTGATTTGTTGGTATTGAACTGAGATTTGAAAATGATTTCTGATTTTGGAAATGTTTGAAAAGAGGTTGAGAATGGTTCGGTTGGGACTCGAGAAGGGTGGCAAAGTCTGAGTTTTAGGAGAGATGTCGAAATTTTATAAAATTTGAGGTTTTATTTGAAAAGGTAGTTTAGAAAATTTGGATTTGAAAAATGATATTATTTAAGTTTTATTTAGTTAAGAAAAGAATTATTCTATTTTGAATTCGATTTATCAAGAAAAGGTTTATGTTTCACAATTAAATTATTTAAGAAAGAAACTATGTTTTGAGAAATCGTATTGTTTGGTTTTGGAGTTTGTTGTTGGTTTTAAATAAAAAATGATCGGAGTTCGGTTTTGTTAAGAACAAAAAAAGAATGAGAAAAGAACATGGCACGTGTAATTATGAAATGTTTAAAAGGTCACGAGAGGGTGACGGAAAGTAAATAGTTATGGTGTCGATGAGAAAATGTTAAGTTGTGGGCTTTATATGTGAATGATTGTGTGGGGACGCCAGTGTGTATGGAATGGCTTCCAGGAGAAAGTGGCACATGCTTTAGCTGGAGAATCAGCGCCTGCAAGTACTTGCAGAGGTCATGTTCGGCATACTTCAACTGGAGAATCAGCGCCTACAAGAAGTAAAAACTTGCAGAGGTTATGCCGCTGGAATGCCTTTTCTGACTTGCGAGTTGGATTGCATCGGGTGCGGGTCGAAACCGATAAATGAGCTCATTACCTGTGATAGGACTAGACATGCATCATCATTGTTTGCATATTTGCATTTGATTGTGTTTGCTTATCTTGTCTCTCTGTGATTGTGTTGTTTGTTTTATTGCTATTTGTTTGTGTGTTGACCTGTTTTCTGTGCTATTAGGTTGTGCATTGAGGTAACCGAGAACTGAGATTGTGATTAAGATTTGTCTTAAGTTCGGAAATTTAATGAAGGAAATTAATTATATAAAATAATAGTAAAAAGTATTTTCAAAAGGTTTGATAAAAATATAGTTTTAATGAGTAAAGTTAATTATTTGCATTTTATTTCATTACTCTTACGGCATTCACATTCCCTACTGAGAACGCATGGTTTGTTCTCACCCCAAAATCTTCCACCCTTTCAGTGACACAGGTTCGAAGTCTCAGTTTGAAGCTGCGGGCGATTATTAGTCTTAGTTGAGTTAAGTTTATGGTTGAGTCGCATTCCTAGAATTCCCTCGCCTTTGTTAGTTAAGATTTTATTTTATACAGAGGGATAGGAGTTGCATATGAGTTTCATTTAAATTCTTTTGTATGATATTTATTATTCTTACTAACTATGTGACTAGTATTTCTTTGATATCTTTGATATATGATTTTAATTAATAGAAACATAACTTTTCGGCTTTTTCTTAAAAATTAAAACGCGAAATCGAATTAAAGGCTCAGTATTAAATAGTAAATACAGAAAACAGATCAGTAACGTCTTACTTTTGGTACGATCATGACGTGCTAAAATTTAGGGTGTTACATTATGGTATCAGAGCAGTTCGTTCCCATTAGAGCCTTGGGAATAGACTAACTATGTTTTACTGCATACTTTGAGTGTCTGTCATGCAGTAGGACCTGTCTCACTGACAAGAGTTTGAGTTTCAAATGCATGATTGTCTATTGATTAATGTTGTTAGTCGGCCGTTGCATCTCTCATGGTATTAGGTGTAGCCAACTTAATACTAATGATTCATGTATATGAAAACACTAATGGATTATCATAGACTAGATAGAAGTAATAGGTAACGTGAATCGTGGGTTTTGGGAACGTTAGGAGTTAATTTCTTGATTTCACTTGGTTACATATCTATTCTTTCATGGTTTGCCGAGAGTTTCTTATTCGGGATTTCTTTCTTGAAAATTTAACTAATTATTTTTCAACCTTTTTCCTTGTTCATATGCTTTCTCATTTGATCCTAATTGCATATGTCCTCTTAAATTTCTTAGATATCTGTCTTGTGTTATTTAAACTCCTCTTCTTGACTCGTATATTTTTTTATGTAATTTTGGAATTGTTTAATGCATCAAAGTGAATCATTGAAATCTTTGCGAACCTTGTCCGAGTTGCTTTTTCTTTTTCTAAGGTCTTTGTATCTTTTTAGTGACTTAAGATTTGTTTTGATGTCATGTGTGACCGTTATACATAGCAAGTGATGCGTTAGCTCTTTATGATGTGTTTCGGGAACATAAAAGGTAGAGCTTGTAAGCGTACGACGTCACAGGATGTTTTAGGGTTCTGAGTCCCGTGGAGAAGTTTGTAGAAGATAAGTTTGTGACTAGTATTGGGTTGCGAAGTGTTTGATGAAGTTGAGAAAATTCATGAATAGTCTACTTATTAAAGTATATTCTGGAATGGTGAATATACGTTAGGGTGATGTTTGGAAAGTTGAAACTCTGGAGTTGGTAAGAGATCAATGTACGGACGTTAAGCGTGTCGTTTTAGCCCCATGTCTGTTTTATAATTTTTCGCCCATCTTGTTTTACCATCGCACGTTTAAACCATGTCATCTTTTGTATCAATCTTGCCTTATAACTTCAGCTTTATAATTGTACTTTCACTCTGATATTTGTATGCCATATGAACCTCTTTTATTTTTTAGCAATTTTTGGAGACGAAAATTTTATAAATAGAGTAAGATGCAAGACTCCAGATTTTTTAAAACTAAATAATTAACTATTTATAAGTTATTATATTATATTGAGACATAATTTTATTTATTGAAAATAATTTTATAATTAGATTTGTTACATATATACATAATATATATCTATTTACTTATAATAATTCATTATCATCATTATAAGGGAACGTGGCTTGTGACCCTTTAATACATATAACCATTCCCTTATAATCATGAAACGTGGCTTTAATGCAATATGTATATATCCAACATTAACACCTAACGCAAAACCACAAATCACTATTATCCTCAATCTTCTTCATTTCTTTTCATACATGACCGAAACCATAAGAAAATGAAAGAAAGGCCGTGAGAGAAAGAGATTGAAAAACTATGGAATTTTTGAACTTCTTACTTCGATTTTTTGAGATTCGTAAGTCTAATAAAAAATCTAATTCGATAAAAGTGTTTGTATTTTCCTCCTCTACAAGTTGGCATTATTTTTGTCCAGTAGAAGTTGACGGTGACGTAGTTTTTCTTCCCCTTGAGTTTGGTCAATTGGAATTCTAGGAGGCACAGGCGATTTCTGACATTTTCTTTTTCAACAGTTCGGTCAAAAAATTTCTTCAAAATTTTTCTTGACTTTGATTTCACACGGAGATAGGAGATTTATTTTAAAATTAACTGTTCTAATTTACGAATACCATTGAAGTTTAGTGAGTAACTGCAAATAATTCATAAATGTCTCGTTTGATTAACTGATGAAAATTGATAAGATTGAGATAGTTGGTAATTGTGAATATAATTGAATGTGATGAAATTGGTTGAATTGTGGCTGTAAACGGTGATTAATCTGGGATTATTTATTAACTTGAATATGCTGAGTTGATTATTGAAAATATGTTGTATGAGTAATTGATGAATTGAGTTTGGGTTATGACTGTGATTATGATTGGGTTCGTTGTTGTGAGTGATTAACTGGTGAGATTGATTTCGGTTTGATTTGTTGGTATTAAACTGAGATTTGAAAATGATTTCTTATTTTGGAAATGTTTGAAAAGAGATTGAGAATGGTTCGGTTGGGACCCGAAAATGGTGGCAAAGTCCGAGTTTTAGGAGAGATGTCGAAATTTTATAAAATCTGAGATTTTATTTGAAAAGTTATTTTAGAAAATTTGGATTTAGAAAATGATATTATTTAAGTTTTGTTTAGTTAAGAAAAGAATTATTCTATTTTAAATTTGATTTATCAAGGAAAGGTTTATGTTTCACAATTAAATTATTTAAGAAAGAAACTATGTTTTGAGAAATCGTATTGTTTGGTTTTGGAGTTTGTTGTTGGTTTTAAATAAAAAATGATCGGAGTTCGGTTTGTTAAGAAAAAGAAAGAATGAGAAAAGAACATGGCACGTGTAATTATGAAATGTTTAAAAGGTCACGAGAGGGTGACGGAAAGTAAATAGTTATGGTGTTGATGGGAAAATGTTAAGTTGTGAGCTTTATATGTGAATGATTGTGCGGGGACGCCCGTGTGTATGGAATGGCTTCCAGGAGAAAGTGGCACATGCTTTAGCTGGAGAATCAGCGCCTGCAAGTACTTGCAGAGGTTATGTTCGGCATACTTCAACTGGAGAATCAGTTCCTGCAAGAAGTAGAAACTTGCAGAGGTTATGCCGCTGGAATGCCTTATCTGACTTGCGAGTCGGATTGCGTTGGGTGCGGGTCGAAACTGACAAATAAGCTCATTACCTGCGATAGGACTAGACATTCATCATCATTGTTTGCATATTTTCATTTGATTGTGTTTGCTTATCTTGTCTCTCTGTGATTATGCTGTTTGTTTTATTGCTATTTGTTTGTGTGTTGACCTGTTTTCTATGCTATTAGGTTGTGCATTGAGGTGACTGACACAACTAAAAAATGGATTAATACAGACAGATTTACAGACAGATTTGGTCTTTATTACAGACGGATTTTTGGTTACCGATGGAATTTGTCCCTTTGTAAAAGCCTCGTCGAAAATTATTTACCGGCGGATTTTTTTCCATCGAAAAATTACAGACGGATTTTTACCAGTTACCGACGGATTTTTCCTCTGTAAATTTTCTATCAATTTTCCAAAGACGACGAATTTTCCGACGGATTTTCTATCTGTAATTACAGACAGATTTTTCATCTATAATTACAGACGGATTTTTCGTCTGTAATTACAGACGGATTTTCTGACAAATTTTCTGTCTGTAATTACAGACAGATTTTTGACAGATTTTCCATCTGTAATTTGAACTTTGGAAAATCATCCCACGTTCTGATTACAGACAGAAAATCCTTCTGTAAATTTGTTAGTAAGGTAAAATAGAATTTTTTTTGTTTTTCTAATTACAAAATAAACTTGTTTTCATACAAAATAAATATAAAAAAGCTCAACTCAACTCATAAATTATATATTATTTTTTTCTTCTTTGAGATATATGAAAAATAGATTATTTATATAATATTTTTTTGCATATAACTCTACTTATTCAATGCAGTTATACATTCATATGGAGTGAAAATTACATTCATGTCTCACAAACATTAGTAGAGTAGTATCCTTAGAATTTTCTAAAATTTCTTGAACAATGCAAGCTAAGCTAGAGACCACTCATATGGTAAGTGTAGAACTTTATGGCAGCTATGTACACTCTATTGATTCTACAATGTACACTCTATTGAAGCTGCAATGGCCGCAACGGCAGCAGCTATGCCTGACACGGATACTGCAGCATGCAACTGAGCATTATGAGTCCTAATTTCCTGCTTTTTCCTCTCCTTTTGATCCTTCAGTCATCTTCCCATTGTCCTTCCTCTCAGCAAACTCCTTTAAAGCTAGTATGCAAAAGTTTACAAGAAGAATAACAAAGAAAAAGAGTCATGAATGATTGAGATTTTATTTTTAGTATATAATTATGAGGTTGAGTGTAATGTACCCCATTTCTAAACAAGCTTTGACTGGAAAGGAATTCTGGATTGATTGCTTAATGGGGGTAAAAATAAGTCCTGCACATAGTGATTCACTGTTCCAAATGACATGTGAAGTCAAAAGAATCAATTACTGTATATCTTGATCTTTTGTAAAGAATATATTTGAGCACTGCAACAGATATGGAGAAAAAGATCAACACAGTTTCTCAATGATTTATATGATTTGTATGACATCACTATGCAAATTTGAAATTAGCTACCTATATGCACTGATCAGAACTCAACAATTTTTGTATCCCCGTGAGAGCAATATATATGAAAAGTTGAATCCTATTGTAGCAACATGAGAGGAAATTGAAATAAATAATATGTTGCTTGAAATGGAGACAAATTCAGATATAGAACTTGTCATTCACCTAGATTCTTGGAGAAATTCAGTTCAATAGTTTCACAAGATAAGATGCGAGCAGAAACCAGCTAAATTTTTTGCTAGGACTGTAGGAACCTGAGGTAGCGATCGATCAAGAATAAGTAAAAACTTGTAAGAAATACACAGAAAGAAGAAAATCCTACATGTAGTACATAAAAGACTACAAAAACTGTGTATAGTTGATGAGTGTAGAAAAAAAGTTTATAAAAGTTTTTGCCTTATCAAAGGTAAGTTAGTGGCCCACATGGCTAATCCTGCTAGCAAAGCTACTTCTCCAGCCACATTTGAGATGCCAACTTTATTCCACATGAGCATCTACAATGAAAGCTCTTGCAATGTTAGCCTATATAGTTTATGATTGAAAAAGGACTTTGCATTGAACAAGTTGCTTATTGAATTTACCTCTTAGATTTGATTAGTGTTGTCCCAAAAGATAATGTAGCAAAGTCCATGGGCTATGAAGAGGACCATTGCAGTGGTCCTAACTAGATGTGGTATTTATATAAGCTTTCTCATGATCCGATCTTGAATAATTCCATTAACCATATGAAATGAATAGTTTGATGAGGAAATAATTTTGCTACACTTGACCACCATTTTCCCACACAGCAGGCCTGAAAAAAAGCACATTACTGCATATGAAAATCATGTAAATATTTTAAAGCTCATACCTTCCAAGAAGAACCTCTGAATTTATAGCACCTAGAGCAAGCTGAAACAAAGAACACAGTTTATTAACATCAACTAATATTTGCCAGAGTAATCAGATTTATGAGATGGTTCACGATATTGATAGGGCACAAAATTATTGCTGTTAATCTCATTCTAATCAGTCACAGAGTAATTTCAATCTATGTACTTAGCAGATTGCATTTCATGAACTGGTATTTATAGTTTCTTCAAATGTAAAATTCAAACAACAAATCTTCCAATTTCTTTTTCCAATTTAAGACTATGGTAATCTCTCCATCTTACCTCAGAAGCAGAACTGCAGAAGGCACAATACATTATCTTCAACGCAAAACTTTTAGCCATAACAATTAATGGAGCTACTTTCAAAACCAAATTTGAACCTTGAAGAAGATTCAAGAACAAAAATCTAAACCATAAAATAAAAGTGGAACAGATCGAGTTTTAGATGCAACAATAACGTATGAACATTTGAATTCAACAAATAAATATAGCTTAATAGCAATTCCAGAATCTAAAATAGATAAAGAGGTACAGGTAGGTTTCAGATCTGGTGACACGATGACTCGACGAGGCTGTGAACGGCGAGGATGGATGGCGCGAGACAGAGAGAGACATAAGCTGAGAGGTGGTAGAGGGAGCTCGTGCAACGCAAGCAGCAGAGGAGGGAGCTCATGCGAGCGAGCGGCGGCGGAGGGAGCTCGTGCAAGCGAGCAATGACAGAAGGAGCTCGTGCGACACGTGTGGCGACAAAGCAGAAACGATGGAGAAGTCACACTTGCCCTATTTTCAACTCGAATCAAAGAGAGAGGAGAAGAGCAAGCTTAAAGGAAGGATAGGAGAAGATGAACGATGATTTGTGTTGAATGAAGTTTCATCATGGTGTGTTTCATCAGGGTTTAACTTATTTTAAATTAGCGATGGATTTATTAGATATTACAGAGGGATTTTGTTATTGGTGATAGTTTCACATTTCAATTTCAATTTTATCAACAAAGTTACCGAGGGATGTTAAAATCTGTCGGTAAATTTTGTGAAAAAATTTTTTATTTTTTACCGACGGAAAATCTGTCGAAAATTCGTCGGTATTTTAGACAGTAAAATTCTGTCGAAAAAATCCGTCTGTAATCTGTTGTTTTCTAGTAGTGTGAGAACTAAGGTTGTGATTGAGATTTGTCTTAAGTTCGGAAATTTAATGAAGGAAATTAATTATATAAAATAATAGTAAAAAGTATTTTCAAAAGGTTTGATAAAAATATAGGTTTAATGAGTAACATTAATTATTTGCATTTTATTTCATTACTCTTACGGCATTTGCATTCCCTACTGAGAACGCATGGTTTGTTCTCACCCCAAAATCTTCCACCCTTTCAGTGACACAGGTTCGAAGACTCAGTTTGAAGCTGCGGGTAATTATTAGTCTTAGTTAAATTAAGTTTATGGTTGAGTCGCATTCCTAGAATTTCATCTCCTTTGTTAGTTAAGATTTTATTTTATACCGAGGGATAGGAGTTGCATCTGAGTTTCATTTAAATTCTTTTGTATGATATTTATTATTCTTACTAACTAGGTGACTAGTATTTCTTGGAGATCTTTGATATATGATTTTAATTAATAGAAACATAACTTTTCGGCTTTTTCTTAAAAATTGAAACGCGAAATCGAACTAAAGGTTCAGTATTAAATAGTATATACGAAAAACAAATTAGTAACGCCTTACTTTTGGTACGATCATGACGTGCTAAAAGTTAGGGTGTTACACCCACCAACAATTTTTTATATGTTGTTTTACTGTCAAGTAAGAACATATCAAAATCAGCTCAAAATAAATAATAAATTATTAGAGAATTCTAATGCACAAAATTCTCTAATAAATAATAAATAATTTAAACCCACTAAAAAATAACTCAATATTTTTCTTTGATACCTGCAAAACATATACCTGAAATAATATTATATCAATATTAGTATACAGTATTACAATCATCGACCGTATTTACTATATGTGACTCCTTCTTAAAAGTTATTCTACATACGTGTGCAGTCGAAAGATAAATTACTAGACTTTATTTTATTTTTCTAAATTACTATAATTATGCATTATTCGTTGAATGCTACTTGTAATATAATTGTAATATTGTAATATTGTAATATAATTATAATAAAGATATTTTTCTAAAATAAATTTAGAAGAGAGAATAGTGCTTTCATTTTGGAGGAAAAATGAATTCACGAGGAATTGACACTTCACTTTTATCAGTTGATAATGTATTAAATATTGATTTTATATAATTATAATAAATATATTTTCCTAAATGAGTATAATCATGCATTATTCGTTAAATGTTAATTGTAATATAATTATAATAAATATATTTTTCTAAAATAAATTTAGAAGAGAAAATAGTGATTTTATTTTAGAGAAAAAATGAATTCATGAGAAATTGACACTTCACTTTTATTAGTTGGATGAAAAATCCAGTTTTAGTATATTTCTCGTTATTATATATTTTTCTCTAATCATATATCCACTATTTTCTTTTCTTCGTTTCAGCATTTTGAATATGGGTTTAACTTGTCGTAGTTCTCACTTCTCAGTCATTCTATTAGATGTAGTTGATAACTATTGAAATTTTTTGATTAACATAGGAGAAAAATATATTATTATATGATAGAATTAATATGAGTATATTTTGTTATTAAATACACAAAGTTAATGTAAAATAAAATTACACATAAAAAAAGCAAGGAAAAAAATTAAAATAGCAAAAATGATAAAAAAAATTATTTTTACAATTTTGTTTTGTCATTTTTATGTATAAAAGATTAGAAAATAATAAACTTTTGACTAAATTAATTTTGTATTTGTTGTATTCAAATTAAATAAGTAATAAGTTATATTATTTTAATTTATTCCTTAAATTTATATATCATAAAAATCAAATCAATATACATAATTTTAAATTGTGTAATATTTAAATATCTAATCAAATCAATTAGTTGATATAATTAATTCATCATAATGAATTGTATTTAATGAGTTAAACAAAATAAATTAAGAAACACTCTCAAAAACATGCTACGTTGACTCTATCATTAAATGTAAAAAATCGATTTTTATATAATAGAATCGATAATATAATAGACGGCAAGAATGAGAAAGATAAACATTTTAGATCTTAGGTTGTTTCATTTGGATGTTGTAATGTGGGTATCACATTATTTTACTTATTTTACTTTATGGACCTTTTTGCAACTTTATTTCAGTATCAATAGAATTTTACTACCTTTTAGTAATAAATTAATATCCAAAATAAAATTGAAAAAAAAGTAAAGAATATAAAATTATTGATTGAAATTTTATTTTATTTTTTGTTATTATAACAGGTATTTTTATTTAATATACCAACACCGTACAAAATTAATCGTAAAAAAGTATAAAATATAAATAAATATACTGAATTAAGAGATAAAATTATATTTGTTATCTCATTTTTACTTTTAGCAGCACAATAGAATATCATGTACTCAACATAATTTAAGATGTAAATTATAATTAATTATACTTTTTATTTTAAAATATTTAAATTAATCTTAATATAAATAAAAATAATTTAATATATTAAATAAATTAATAGAAGAATATAAGTTAACTATTTTTTTTATTAATTTTGTTGTTTTTTTCTGACTATCTTTAAAATTATGATTTTTTTTTTAAATTTGACCATGAAATAAAATTAGAGTTGTTGGTATACACTATTAAAAAAATAATACTATGCAATTACATTTGTACATATAACATGTTCCTAAATTTTTATATGCTAAACTTAAGATTCTGTATTTCTTTGTTTATGCCATAAATAAGTATTATTTACAATGATTCGTATTGATTTAAAAGTTTAAAAATTTTTGTACATATTAATTTTATATTTAATATTAAAACATGAAAATTTACTATATTATTTTACTATTAATGTATGTAGTATTACATTATAAAATATAAAAATTAAAATGATTATTATATAACTTAAATGGATTGAACTAAATATAAAAATATAAAACGGAATTGTATTATTAAATTTTAGTAATTTTAATTAGTTAATAATATAAAATAAGATAGAAGTGACTATTTATAATTGAATAGCTTTAGTTGATTAGACTAAAAAAATTGAAAAACACTCTAAATAAAAAGCCAAATTAACTTTAATATTAAATTCATTAATATATAATACATTTTTATGTTTAAAATACATTTAAATAAAATATTTGTAAAATATAAAATTTAGAATAACATAACTTCATGAATATTAATCATTAATTAATTATGAACTAACATAAAATTATAATACAATTTATTAACAAAAAATAATCAATAATTAATATTAATAAATATAAAAATCATCCAAACACTTTAATTAAAAGTATGAGTAGTTAATTATCATTTATTATTAATAATATTTTGTTCATAACTAAAACTAAAAATATAATTATTCAAATTTAGATTTTAGAAGAATAAACGTATAAGTAACAAATAATCTATTTTATCATGCATATTATAAATTACTGAATTAAACTAACTGATATAATGAATTATAATTAATTAATTGGTATAAATTATAATAAATTATATGATATTTAAAAAAATGACATGAATAAGAAGAAAATAAAAAGAAATAGAAGAGATAAAAGACTACAATAAAATAAATTAAGTGTGAGAGTTTTATTTTTTTTTACAAATTTTATATCACATTCGTTTCAATAGTAATAAATAAAAATACATCAACTTGATATTTAAGAGAAAATGATGAAATAAAATCATAACACAGTTTTAAAACAAAAGCTTAAATTAAACCATAATATTATTGCATAACACAGATTGAAAGTAATTTCACACTATAATATACCACAAAACAGATAAATGACTTAAGTTTAATTACAGAAATTTTTATTTATTTATGCATACATGATAATACCATGGTCTATAAATGCTTCATCGATAACATATTATATATTGCTCTGAATGATGAGCACGAGAGTTGAAGAGTGTGTGACGATTTGTGTCCACGATAGTTGACTTCTTGCGACAACGCCTCATAGGAAGAAAAAGAATTGTTGTAAAAGCTACCTAATGAAAGAGTAATTGGTAAATGAATGATATTTTCTTCTAGCACATATGGTCTTTTATAGTGGTAAAATAAAAATGGAAGGAATAAAATTTTATTATTTTATATTCGGAATAGAATTTGATATTTATCATAATAAAATTAAATAACTAATCAGTTATAATTCATGTATTTAAATAAATAAAATAAATTAAATAAAAATATTTTTAAGAATTAATCAAATCAGTTAGTTGATACAAATAATTAGTATAATTGATTTTATTTGATTTATTGAATTCAAAAAAATAAATTAGAAAATAATTGAATGAATTAATTAGTTGATATAATTAATTTATTATAATTAATTGGATTTAATAAATTAAAAAAATAAATAGAAAAACATA
>NC_029775.3:97855736-97880555 GCF_000817695.3 Arachis duranensis | reverse complement strand
TATGTATTATTTATTAAATTTTAATTATAATATAATTATAATAAAAAAATTTTTATAAAATAATTTAGAATAGAGAATAGAAAAGTTCATTTTGGCGAGAAAACAGAGTCACGAGAGATCGACATTTTATCTTTATTAGTTGGGAGAAAATTCAATTTTAGTATATTAAGTAGATAATCACTTAAAATGTGATACATTATGAAAGATAACTTATATATTATTTTAGAGAGAGTTATATAAAATTTACGGTTAAAAAATATTATTAAATATATATTAATAATAAGTTAATAACATATGCCTCGAGTTAAATGGGGGTCGGTTTTGGCATTAAATGTTAGCTACCAACAACTAGCTGTACCCATTAATTGCTCCGTAAAATGGCTCAACGTTCAGCAACTCCTCAAAACCTCATCACCTTCCTCTCTCTAGTTAATTATACTGGTTTATTCATATTCACATTCTTATTCGCATACCATAAACTAAACCTTTTTTGCATGGGACATCATCCTCTCTTAAACCCTTCTTCATCACTTCCTACACCGTCAAAGCTTCTCAACACATACAACTTCCTCATTCACCCTGTCACTCCTTTTAGGTCTATAAACATAAACATACGTACACTTGTAATTACCCTTTTGTCCTTTTTCTCTTGCCTCTATATTATATGCTGTTTCTGATCAATCGAAAGTAACTAGTCAAGTAGTGGTTATGGAGATAGAGGCAAGTAAACCTTCGGGGAATAATAATAACAACAATGGAGGAGGGGTGGTTCCGGCGTTGAGTCCTCTGAGTGAGACTCTTTGCAGGGAGAAGACGGACACGGAGTTCATCGGAGACGTATCGGCCAGGCTGACGTAGAAGGATCTGACGGTTATGGTCACTCTCAGCAACGGAGAGATGCAGAATGTTCTAGAAGGTTTAACCGGTTATGCTGCATTCGCCTTGCCGCCAATGCCTTCCTCTCCGGCACCATCCTCCTCAAGGGTCGCAACGCCAAGCTCTCCTTCGGCACCGCCGTAAGTATATGGCTCTCTAAATGGTTTTAGGGTTTGATAATGACCATGACAAAATCAAATCAAATCAATAAACTACCAAAACTTTCCATTGTTATACTTGACGAGGTAGGTAATTAAGTTATCTATTTTCTAAAGAAGATTACGTATGTATTTTTCTTTTAATTTGTTAGTTATACACATGTAATATCACAAATAATTTCTTGTCACTCTCATGAATACATTAAGATTTAAATTTGATCATGAGATATTATTATTATTATTATTTTGTGCAAATAGTGTGCTATATATTCATAGGTTTCACTTACATACTGAAGGAGAAACCAGAATAGGCATTTTTGCTATACAAGACATGTATGATAAGAGTGAACAACTTACATACGTGTACCGGTATATCAATACTTCCTAGTTATTTAATTTTATTCACTGGCACATTTTTGTATTTTAATAATTCTTTCTCAAAATAAAAAATTTTGTAATTATTGATGTTTAATTGAATTAGGTTTTCATGCACAGTTAATAATATAAAAAAATTTGCAAGTACATTTAATTATATATTGTAATACCAACAAAATAACTATTTTTTTATTTATTGCTTAAATAGTAAATTAATAATCTAAAAAAAATTGCTATAATCTATATAATATATTCTAGCTAGACGACCATTAGCATGTTTGTTCAATTTGGTATAAAACAAGAATATCACTGTTGTGCTAGCACCTATGTATGGCTAAAGTTCCTTCATTAAATTGTAAGGTATACCAATTGTGAAGATCATTCTTTCATTCTATTTGAAATACATACATACATACATACATATGCAAAGGAAGTAATATATGATACTTGGTTGAAGCATTGGCAATTGAACTTAGATATTGAAAAATGTGGCTTGCTTAAGAAGATTTTTGCATTGGTCAATTAGCATCAATTCGTAATTCTTACATCATGGATGTTATGCTAGTTATATTAAGTAAAGATGTTATTGTAACCATGATAATAATAAACATTTTAGAATGTTATGTTTAAGTTAAATGATTTAGTTAAGTATATATCTGTGTTGCTTATGAATAGGAGTTCAAAAGACAAGCATTAAAAATGACTTGTACTAGGAGCAAAAAAGATACACATAAGAGTAACACTCTGAAAAGAGGATAGCAAAAAAAATCTGGTGGACCAAAAAATATTTGTTAATTGATTAGCGGTGAATTAACAAGAAACTCGGGGTGTTGTGCTTTAATAGTAAATGTTAATACTGAATTTCTCCTCGGTTATCATTGTGTGCTAATTATAATTGTGTATGTAAAAAACATTGGTATCTAGGTGCTCGCCGTGTTGCTTAGCTTCAGTTATGAAGCATTTAAGTTCAGAAGCAGGTGGAGAGAAAATGAGGGAGGTGGAGAACATAGAGTATGGTTGGCTGCGATATGTGCCTGAATGGGCTGTCAACCAAAACATGATGGTGGCATTAGCATCATCATACAGTCGAGATGAGAAGTCATTGATCGCCGGCACCAGAAAATTTCCATTACAGTTCAATCCATTGTTCGGTGTTTTAGACTACTGAACCATGGTAAATAATCCTCCAAATAAAATAGGAAGAAAATAAAAAAAGAAATTTTTTCACAATAATCTTGTTGAATATTGTTTTATATAAAATTAGCCAATAAAAATTTGTGCATTGACTCATTTTCTATTTGGCAGGAGAGAGTTTCAAAAATCCAAAAACCCTAGCAGAGTATCGGCATTTTAATAGCTCCATAGAAAAGACCCAGACCGATTTGAAAAAGGATGTTATCACTTCCTCCATGCAGTTCAATGATGATAGAATCATTTTCTGAAGACAATTCATCATGTTGATATCGAAATATTTATTCTTTCCCTCGTCGAAGGCCACCGTTTCAAACATACTTATACGGGCTACCATTAATGTATCGAATCCAAGGCAGATCTATTGGGCCAAGTACGTTTACGATCAGCTAATTACAGGCATTGATAGATTTCAGGATGTGGAGAAGAAGATAGTGGATGGTTGTATATTCGTGTTGCTGGTGAGCTGTATATACCTAACTTTTGATTTGTTGTTTGTTAGTTTATAATATACTTTGATTATACTAACTGCTATAACTTTCATATTATATATCTCCATGCTAACAAGAATGGAGATTTAGAAAGATATATTGGGAGAGAATCATGGATTAGAGACTGGTTGCTTGGTGATTTGAAGACATTGGATGAAGAGGAAAGCACATCGCATTCGGTGAAGCATATGATAGATATATAATTTTTTAATAGTGATAAGTGTAAAAGATATGTTAATTGGATCACTTCTTTTATGCTCTAACAAAAATAAAGCTTATAATTTATCCACTGTAGGGTCTTCTAAATTTAATTGAAAATATGTCTGCCCTACCGAAAAAGCACAATCGCATATCAAAGAGAAGATGTGCTAGGAAAAAAATAAGATGTAAGAGAAACACTCATAAAAAAACTCCCACGGGAGATGAGACTTAACCGACACACGGGCTGGACATGCATCAGCTGCTAAATTTAATGAAGATCCTTCGAAAAAAAGGCAAGTTAATGATTTTTTAGTTACATGATAAAATTTTATTGCTCTAACTTGCCTCTTTTTAACCATATATACTAGTATATATATATTTTTTAATTTGGACATCTGTGTCAAAATAATTAATTATTACATTTGTATATAAAATTTTAACATATATACATTAATTTTAATATTGAGCTTAGTTGATACAAATAGCAATTATAATTAATTTTTTATCTAATTTTAGAGGTGTGATATTAATTTTGTAATTTATAGATCTATTTCTAACTTTTTTTCTCCTAAAACATCTACGTTATCATTAAAAAACTATTGTAGCTACTTATGTGGAGCTTGGCAATTGACCTTACACATTTTGATGTATCTTTTATTTTTTTGTATGTCACTTCATAAATTAATAACTTTGAAACCTATGTGAGTATCGATAGATTAACATGTATAACATTATTTCTACCCTCCTTTATATGCATACTTAAAAACTTTGTTACTTAGCTACTTTGGGTTTGGGTTTAATGTTAACATGTATAACAGTTTGTTAAGAGTTATTACAAAAAAATAAAGATCTTACTAATGCTAATACTAGTTACCGTGAGTAAGAGTTCAAATAGCTCATATTTGTCATTTTAATTCAGATGTTATGTATGCCTGACACATGATGTTATCCCTATGGCCTTATGGATGTTAACTGTTTGGAGTTGTGGATGTTAATATTCATTCTTTATTTTACTCTGCATGAAGAATCTTTGGGTAAGCTTTCGAATTAAAATCATTTATACATTTGAGCATCTAGATTTATGAATTGTCACTTTTCATTATTTTCTTAGGTGTTTAAATAATCAAAGATAGGTTTGCAGGCGATAGATTGACTAATGATAATATTGAACGATGTGTGGGCACGAACACGAAATTTGTCTCTGTTCTTAGTGGGTTCATTGGCCGCAGGCAGAAATGGTTCGATGCGGGAAAGGCAAAACAAATGAAATATGTAAGTAATTCACGTAATTATTTATCATCTATACACAAAATCTTCTTTTCATTATAATCATGTGATAAAAAAAACTATTTGCTAACATGCTTTTTTCAATAATGAAGTGGTTTGTTCTAGTGTGTCAAAATGATTACTAGTGGCTATATGTACTCCACCGACATACTGATAATCTCTATGGGTGTTAGACTCCATGCACAATGGACCACACTCTGGGCGGCGAAAAAAAATAGATGAATATATTGTAAGTGATAATAGAATTTTGATGATGAATTTTTTTGGGTGTTACTTGTTTCTTGTGTTGCATGTTTTTTTAATTTTTCTCCCTTCTTTTTCTATCTGGCTTATCGTAAAACTTTCTTCTCCAAGAATTGGCTACAATCATAGGCTAGAGTGTAAAATTTATAACTGAGGGTTAGGAGTATTTCTATGAAACAATGATCCCAAAACAGGCAAATGGATAAGTGGGCTTGAGATGAAAACTAAAAAAAGGTAAAAACAAATCAACTTAAGTAAAATTTTAATATATTGACACAATCTTTATTGTTTGTGTTGGATAGATAGAACTGTGGCATATATGTAATAAAATAGATGGAAATATGGGATCCAAAAAGCTTGGCAGATCAAGCATGCTTATTTGGACAACGGTTAGTGTAATCCAAAACATATGCCGGTGCTTATTTGCGTATTTAATATATAACTCTTTTTGGATGCATTCTACTTATAATGAATGAATTTATATTTGCTTTTATAATGTATTTTATACCAAACAAATATACATCTGTTTATTATCACAGGCTCGGCGACAAAAATTCGGAAGGAAATTATAATCGACATACTAATTTGCAAAGATAACGTCTCTAAAAGTATGGTAGAGGGTATACTCAATGTGCCACGTCGACATGTGGAGGATAAGGGCAAGAAAAAAAAGACTGAAGGGGGAATGGGCTAAACGAAACTATAAACAATAACTTGGGATTAGAGTTGGTGTGTGTTTATCGTTAATATGATTTTAGAGTTTTATGGATGTTATCATGAAATACATATGGATGTTATTGGGACTAGAGTTGATGTGTGTGTATTTACTTATAAAAACATATCAACTCTAGTGCTAATTAATTATTTGTAGAGATATTTAGCTTGCTGTCAAGTATAGCTAACTTATAAAAAAGATGCTTCCTTTTTTTATTTAAACCCAATAACATCCATATGTATTTCATGATAACATCCATAAAACTCTGAAATCATATTAACGGTAAACACACATGCACACCAATTCTAATCCCAAGTTATTGTTTATAGTTCCATTTAGCTTTCTTATCCCATTTCACCCTTCGAATCAGTGACATCATCCTTGGATTCGTCCATGAATTTTTAGTATTTTTTTTCTTGCTCCTATCCTCCACATGACGACATGGCACATTGAGTACACCTTCTACCACACTTCTAGAGACGTCTTTGCAAATTAGTATGTCAATTACTATTTTCTTCCGGATTTATTACAGCTAGACTTGTGATAATAAACATGTATATATCTATTTGTTACAAAATACATTATAGAAACAAATATAAATTCAGGAATTATAAATTGAATGTATCCAAAAAGAGTAGTTATATATTGAAACGTAAATTAGCATTGGCATATATTTTGGATTACACTAATCCACATTCAAATAGGCATGTTTGATCCATCCGAAGCTTTTTGGATCCCACATTTCCATTCATTTTATGACATATATGCCACAGTTTCACCTATCTAACATAAACAATAAAGAGTCGTGTCAATATATTAAAATTTTGCTTCAGTTGATTTCTTTTTACCTTTATTAGTTTTCCTCTCAAGCTCACTTATCCATTTGGCTGTTTTGGGATCATTGTTTCATACCAACACTCGTAACCCTCAGCTGTGAATTCTACACTCTGATTTATAGTTGCAGCCAACTCTTGGAAAAGAAAGTCCTATGACAAGCCAAATAGAAAAAGAAGGGAGAAAATTAAAAAAACATACAACATATTTATCTATTTTGTTTTTGCTGCTTGGAGTGTGGCCCATTGTGCATGGAGTCTAACACCCATAGGTTATCAGTATGCTGGTGGAGCACATATAGTAACCAGTGATCATCTTGACACACTAGAACAAACCATTTCATTGTTGAAAAAACCATGTTAACATATAGTTTTTTATCACTTGCTTGTAATAAAAAGAAGATTTTGTGTATAGATTATAAGTAAGTACGTGAATTACTTACATATTTCATTTGTTTTGCCTTTTTCGCATCGAACCAGTGCTGCCCGCAACCTATCAACCCACTAAGAACATGGACAAATCCCGTGTTCATGCCTACACATTGTTCAATATTATCATCAGTCAATCTTAGCGCCTGCAAATCCATTTTTGATTATTTAAACACCTAAGAAAATAATGAAGAGTGATAACTCATAAATAAAGATTTTCTATATCTTCAAAAGTATCATTTACCGAGGCAATTGTGGGGATTAATTAATATTAAGTGGTTAAAGAAAAATTGTACTAACCATTAATCTCGGCGGAATACAGTAAAAATTAACCATTGACCATGGCATAGCAGTAATCAACCACCTGAATAGAATAAAAGCATTGCATTTCATAGCACTTTAATGCAGAATACATACTCACCAAATTCTGACGCTTTTTTATTCGGTCTTATCGTATCGCTTACTCTTCTATGCTAGCCCAATGATTGCAGGTCTATTCGCCGCAGCTAAACATCACCACTTCGAATCCATGCGAGCGTGGTATTCTGTGCAACTCTATAATCTGTTGCTCACTTGTATATCTTGTTTGTGTCATCACCTGTAGGCCTTGCAGCACCCCTGATGGCATTGGTGTTTCCACCAAATCTTCTGATTTTCTTATATTTTCTAGTGCTTCAGGTTTCTGAATCACATTTGGTTCGTTTGTTACTGGAGATCCAAGCGATGAGTCTGGTATGTGCAACTGAGTGATGCCAAGCGAGAATGATGAGATTGGAAAGTCAACTTGAATTGGGTATTCTGGTGCAACATACAATACCATTACAGGTTCTCCAAAATACCTGCACATTAATTAATGCTTAAGTCCTCTTAATTTAGTGCCTATTGCAAGTTCTCGTGCAAGTTTTTTATACTTTAGTTTGGTAGAAAGTATGCATTTTCAAAAGGGAGTTAGCGCGAACTAATGTAAAGAAAGTAGTGTAATATTCATAAGATTAGATATATAACATCATTCGTTGATTAAACATACCATTCGAAAACTAGGAAAGAGTCAGAAATAAAAAGTCGTGCACCTACTATAATTATCAATAGTTCGTATTATGGTTAAATTCAACTAACTTGCCTTTTCTCTGAAAACCCTTCATCAATATTATTATCTCTTGTATTTCCAATAGGTGTGTCGGAGATTGTCTCATCCCCCGTGGGCGTTTCCTTACATGTCTTCTTCAAACACATTGTATTCTCCCCAATACATTCTTTTTGGGACTCTTAACTGCAATTTCTATTTAAATAAATTGGAGGTTGAGTAACTATAGGTAATAATAAAAAAGGCACCTAACCCAAATCTAATCCGATCAAATAAATCTAGTACTCTCAAATGTATAATGATTTTAATTTGAAAGTTTACCCAAAGTTTCTTTGTGCAGAGTCAAGTAAAGAATGAATAGTAACATCTGCAATTCCAAACAGTTAACATCTATAAGAGCACAGGGATAATATCATGTGTTAGGCATATATGACATCAAAATTAAAATGACAAGTATAGCTATTCGAACTCCTGTTCACGGTAACTAGTATTAACATTAGTAAGATCTTTATTTATTTGCAATAACGCTTAACAAACTGTCATATATGTTACACATTAAACCAAAGCAGTTGAGTAACAAAGTTTTTAAGTATGCATATAAGGGAGAGTAGAAATGATGTTATACATATTAATCCATCGATACTCACATAGGTTTCAAAATTATTAACTTATGAACTGACATACTAAAAGATAAAAAGATACATCTAAATGTGTAAGGTCAATTGCCATGCTCAACATAAGTAGCTGCAATAGTTGTTAATAATAACGTAGATGTTTTAAAAGAACAAAGTTAAAGATAGATCTACAAATTATAAAATTAATATCACACTTCTAAAATTAGATAAAAAAATTGATTATAGTTGCTATCCTTATCAACTAAGCTCAAAATTATATGTAGGAAACATATATTAAAATAACTCTATATATGATAAAACTTTATATACAAATGTAATAATTAATTATTTTAACACAAATGTCCAAATTAAAAAAAATTATACTAGTATACTATTAAAAAGGGATAGGTTACAGCAATAAATTTTTATACTAAAAAATCATTAACTTTCATTTTTTAAAGACCTTCATCAAATTTAGCAGTTGATGCATGTCCTGCCCGTGTGTCAGTTAAGTCACATCTCCTGTGAAAGTTTCTTTGTGAGTCTTTCTCTTACACCTTGTTTTTTCCCTAACGCATCCTTTCTTTGATACACGGTTGTACTTCTTTGATAACCCAGACATCTTTCTAATTAAATTTAGAAGACCCTGCAGTGGACAAAATATAAGCTTTGTTTTCATTAGATCATAAAAGAAGTGATCCAATTAACATATTTTTCACACTTATCACTATTGAAAATTATATATTTATCATATATCTCACTGAATGTGATGTGCTTTTCTCTTCATCGATCGTCTTCAGATCACTAAGCGACTAGTCTATGATCCACGATTCTCTCTCATTATATCTTTCTAAATCTCCATTCTTGTTGGCATGAAGATATTAATCTGAAAGTTAAAGCAGTTACTATAATCAAAGTATATTATAAACTAACAAACAACAAATCAAAGGTTAAGGATACACGGCTCACCAGTAACGCGAACTTACAACCATTCACTGTATTCTTCCCCACATCCTAAAACCTCTCAACCACTACAATTAGCTAATCGTAAATGTACCTGGCCTAATAGATAACATCATGATAACATCCTCTTTGAAATCGGCCTGTGTCTTTTCTATGAAGCTGTTAAAAAGTCGGTACTCTGCTGGTGTTTCTGGATTTTTGAAACTCTCCCCTATTAAACAGAAAATGAGTCAATGCACAAATTTTTATTTGCTAATTTTATATAAAAGATATATTCAACAAGATTATTGTGAAAAAATACCTTTTTTTTGCTTTTCTTTCTATTTTATTTGGGGATTACTTACAATGATTTGGTAGTCCAAAACACCGCGCAATGGATTGAACTATTATGAAAATTTTTCTAGTACCGACAATCAATGACTTCTCATTCCGACTATATGATAATACTAATACCACCATCATATCTTGGTTGACAGCCCATTCAGGCACATATTGTAGCCAGCCAAAGACCATGTTCTCCACTTTTCTTATTTTCTCTCCGTCCGCTTCTGAACTTAAATGCTTCATAACTGAAGCCACACAACATGGTGAGCACCTAGATACCAGTGTTTTTTACACAGACAATCATAATCAGCACATAGTGACAACCGAAGAGAAATTCGGAATTAACATTTACTATTAAAGCACAACATTGTGAGTTTCTTATTAATTCACCGCTAACCAATTAACGTACCTTTTTTGGTCAACCATTTTTTTTGCCGTCCTCTCTCCGGAATGCTACTCTTATGTGTATCTTTTTTGCTCCTGGTATGAGCCATTCTTAATGTTTGTTTTTTGAACATATATTCATGAGCAACATGGATATATACTTAACTAACCAATTAACTTAAACATAACATCCCAAAATATTTATTACTAACATAGCTATAATAACATCTTTGCTTAATATAACTAGCATAACATCCATGATGTAAGAGTTACGAATTGACGCTACTTGACCAATGCAAAGGTCTTCTTAAGAAAATCAATTTTCAATTCTACCTAAGTCCAATTGTCAATGCTTCACCAAGTTTCATGATCATACTCATGAAGATGAAAGACCCCTTCCAAATAAAATAATAAACTAATGCATAATTTTTAAGCAACATGAACCCAATGGCTACTTTATAATTGACACACTTAGCATGATTAATCGCTAAAATATGAATTTAAATGTCACTATTTATATATGTCTATTTGTCTATTAGTGCAGAAATTGTTGATTTTATATGAGTATGCTTAAATGTGAAAAGTGACAAAAAATGGTGATTTATTAATCCTGAACACTTGGGGCTGATTTAATATTTCCAAAAAGTTACAATAGGTAAAAGAAAGTTAGAATGCAAGGTTAGAGTAAGTGAAAAGCTAGGAATCAATTTTTGACCTCTCAAAACCCGAGGTTACATGTTGCAGAATTATGCAGTTTTGGGCAGCAATTTGTGAACAAAATTGGGAGCAATATACCGACTCAAAATGAGTGAAATTATTTTTCTATGAAACCTTAAGATGTCTAGATTATTCTCCTAAAATTTTAGAATTTTTCGATGTGTGGTTTGGGAGATATGATTTTTAGAAACTGGTCATTTTTTGCAGAAACAATGCTATACGAATTCTGGAACAGCAACTTCAAAACCACATATCTTAATACTCTGAAACACTTTGGAGGTGAAACCAAAGAGGAATGAAACATTAGGATGTCTAGTATTTTATGTCCAAATTTCAAAATAATTCAAATTTTATAGAGAAAGTTGTGTCTTCTAGAAGCAGGGTTGTTTACTGCTGCGACAGCACCCTTTCCTTAAAATAAAACCATATTTCGAGAGGCATAACTTTTTTTAGAGAAGTGAAAATGCTCTGAGACTTAAACTGGGTAAAAGATGGGTAAGTCTGGTTCAATCATACCAAACTTTAGGAGAATCTAACCAAAGATGAATTTTATATAATTTTTCTAAATTGGTTACAGCTTGCTGTTTTTCTGAAGTGTACTAAATCAGTAGCCGGTTTTTAAAAAATCATATAAAAAGTGGTGAATAAATATTTATTTGTTGGCAGAATATGTATAGGGATCTTTGACATTGATTCTTTCTATTCTACCATTTTTTAATTGCTTCAAAGTTGGTATTTGGCATACATTTAATCATCATATTTTAAGATGTTATGTACTTAGTAAAGGACCAAAGGGTAAGCACATAACTAATTATGCATAAGAGTGGAATGTTGATGAAGTTTCATGTGGAGATTTCAGATGAACAGTTATTAAAAAGAAGCTGGTAGTTTCTTAATCCATACAAAAAGGAATAAGATTGATTCTGGGTTTGTGTATGCTTGTCACTGTTTGTGGGAAAGCTGGTGCTCTTGGTGATTCTGTCATTGTCTCCCGTGAGAAGAACAAGAGAGGATTAAGGTTGGTGGCAAAGCTTAATCTTTTTCTCCCTTAATTTTTCCTTTTCTAGTTCTTACATGCATTTGAAGTCTTCCATGCTACTTCCTTACTTTGCTTTTCTCTTTCTGTTTTTGTGTTTTTTCCCCACTGTTTTTCCCCCTTCTTGGCATGTTGAGGATTTTGCGAGTTTTTCTTTTTTTAATTTGAATTTTGAAACTGTTGTTATGAATTGTATAAGTAATTGTGTATAATCAGTTTCGTAAAGAAAAGGGAAGGGTTATGCCTACTAAAGTGAGTATCAGAAATTAGATCTGTGTTTTAAGTTTGAACTGAAAGCTTTCAATTTGATGTTAGTTACATCCTCTATCTCTTTATATGGTTTAGTGATTTTAGTAACTCGTAATTTCTATTTTCCACTTCTCCTTCTTCTTCTTAATGCTCTTGAGTAACCAACCCAAACCTTGATTATCTTGGTTGCTATAGTCTCATGGGTGATGTTGGAATAGTTTTGTGTTTCTGTGATAATTTCCTTGCTTCTTTCTTCCTCTGAATATGATTGTGATTTTCATTCATTTCAGACCTAAAATATGACTATGTAGCCATCAATCTCTTGAAAGGAGAGCAATCTCATCCCTGTTTGTTCCCTTCCTTTTATTTTCCTCAAGATCCTCACAACTTAATCCCTAATCTTCTGCTAACAAAAACTATAAATAACAAGTAATGATATGCTCTCTTGGATTTAGTTTGTCAAATTGAAAACTTGAAATGGTTATTTTGTAAGGAAAGTCTATTTCAGGGGTCAAAATTGTAGTCTTCCCTGAATTTCTAGTTCTTTGTAGATATGAATTTTGTAAGGAAAGACTACTTTACATGTGCAGTATGATTAGTGTTTATTCAATATTTTATTTGATCATGTTCAAAATTCCTCAAGCTTAACCCTGTTGGTTTTGTGCCGGTTCTGGTGGATAACGATCTTGTGCTTGCTGACTCCTTAGCCATTATTATGGTCATCCCTGCAACTTCATATCTAAATGCTTTCTTTCTGTACCCCTTCCCCATTTGTTTCCCTCATTCATATTGTTGTTTTGTATCTATGCAGTATCTGGACAATAAGTATCCTCAACACCTTTTGCTGCCTAGTGATATTCACAAAAGAGCAATCAATTTTCAGGTACACCTGCTCTGTGTCAGTTAGTGGTTGCAAACTCTAATGAATGCGTTGCCTTCTAAGTTCTAATCATGTCTTCTCATCGACAAGCTACCCACATCATTTCCTCATCCATACAGTCTCTTCAAAATATAAGCTTTCTGGTGTGCATTTGGTTCCTGATTTTCTATTACGAATGCAGCTGTTGTTCCTGAATGTTTCAGCTTATACTTTACACACTATGTTCACTGTTATTTGCAGAATTATATCAGGGAAAAAGTCGGCCCTGACGGAAACTTTCTTGGGTATAAGGTGTCTTTAGAAAGGGCTTCACAGGTGATGTTTGATTAACTTGCTTATACACTAAAGGCTTCAAATATGCATTTCTATTTTTTTGGGGCATATTCTAATGCTATCTTACTATTACCACTTTTGTTTCAGCACTTGAAAAACTCTTGAAGGACCACACGGGAAGATACGCAACGGGAGATGAAATTTCCTGGTATGTTGGTATTTTAAGGGGGCAGATGATTCCTTTTAAGGGGGCAGATGCTATAGTCTCATGGGTGATATTGGAATAGTTTTGTGTTGCTTGCATTTACATTAATTGCTATGGCTAGAATTCATATCTTATTGGCTTTATTAACACTTAACGAAGTTGTATTGCTATAGCTGAATTTGTTTGTACAATTCTAGTTGTTGTATTTCTTATTTTTTGCACTTCTGTTTGCTGTGTGGCTGAAAGTTGTATTGTTATTTTTGGTTATTTCCTTTTCACCATGAACTAGAAACATGGAATGACTTGGTATATATGACATAACACAACAAATATAGTATGACTTGGTTATTTCTGATTTTATAGCTTTTTTATTTTATGAGTTATAGCTTATGCTTTTTTATTTTTGAATTCTAAATTTAGATTTGTGAAACACTATTATGCATCGGTGAAACTTGTACAAGGTACAGAAAGAATTAATGATATCAGTCATTGATAGTTTTGAGTTTGATTTTTTAATTATGAATATTTTTCTAACTACTTTTCTATATAATTATGCAGGATAATAACGAAGATTAAGCTGATTATTATTGTGGTTTATTGGCTAAGATAGAGTAATGTTAGGAATGAATACATGTATGGTTAGTTGACTAATGACTTTTAATAGAAGATACTTATGTAGGATATGTTTTTTGTAGAGTATTAGTAATAAATTCTAAGTGTGAGATGTATGAATATTCATAATTAATTTCATTCTAGTATTTTTTGATCATTATTATAAATATATTTTGGTTAGAGATAATTTTTATTATTTAAAAAAATTATTTAGTATAATTATGTATTTTTTTATTTTATAATATTTAACTCATTTAATTAAAAATACAAAATTATTATACATGTAATCATATTACTAAATAAGTAAATATTATGTTGTATTAATAATTATTAAAATATTATATATATAAAAAAATAAGAGAGCTAAGGCTACACTTATATACAGTAGCTATAGTATTCAAAACAAATTGAAGGACCTAAGGCTACACTTATAAAGAGTAGCCATAGTATACAATGTGGCTACGCTTTACAGGTGATGCAGTAGCACTGAAAGCGTAGCCTATTCTGGTAGAAATGGAAGCTGAAACGTAGCCTTTGGTCCTGGTCAGCATCACTTGAAAAGTGTACCCTATTCCCAAACGCTAAAAGCGTAGTCCTTGGTGCAGAAAAGCGTAGCCTTTGAGAATAGGCAACGGCTGAATAGGAATCACCCCAAAAAGCGTAGCCGTAGCCCAGAAAGCGTAGCCGTAGCCTAAGGCATCATTTTTTTCATTTTTGGCTACACTTTTTAAGTGTACCTGAATGGGTATTTTTCTTGTAGTGTTGCTATGTTAAATGTATATTTGTTACCTGCAATACTTGTAATCTTCTTGTGCTTGCCTTTATCTGCTTATTTGTCTGTGTTATGTTGTTGGAGATGGAGGTATGGAGGAAAGGCAGTAAGACTTAGATTCAAGATTAAGTTAAGTTAGGCGTAGATACTCTTAGAAAATCACCTTTTATGGTTTCTGTTTAATACTTTAAGCTTTGTAATATGAGTGTCGGCGTTCTAAGATTGCCTCTGGCATTCCTAGGATCTTATATCTTATATGTGTGGCATTTTACCATGCTGAGAACCTCTGGTTCTCACTCCATACTATGTTGTTGTTTTTCAGATGCAGGTCGAGAGGCACCCCATTAGGCGTCTGGACTTCTGAAGCGAAGTGGTTATTGGGTTACTTTTGTTTTATAGTTATGTATATATATGTACTTAGTGTTCTCTCTGCATGACTTGTTTCTTTTGACCTTCTTAGAGGCTTATAGAAAGACAGGATTTTGTTTATATAAATTTGGGTTTTGGATATGTATATATATGTGTAAATATTCTCTGATCAGCCTTGGCTTCGTAGGCTGAGTTAGGAGCTTGTTATTTTGTATCTTTGACCCTCTATTTCTACTTTTGTTATCTTATGCTTGATAACTATAGTTTTCTTAGTATGCAGGCTAACTCGTTTTTTGAGCATTGCACTTTTATTTCGTGATTTTTATTTCATCTGTTCTTCAAGGCTCCTAGTTTATTATATTCCTTTTACTATTATATGTACACATTTAATTTTAGAGGTCGTAATACTATACCATCTCTATTTTACGACTTAAGCATAAAGTTTGGTATGGTAGGGTGTTACATAAGAAGAAGATAAGGGATTCAATAACGGTTATTGAACTGACTCTTATATAATTTCAGGAAGTATAATTGTACAAGATGTTTTAGATTATAATAGTAGAAAAAATAATTAAATACTAAACTCTTATAATATTCCTTAAATTTATTAGGTATTAAATGAAATAAAATATTATTATTTGTAACAAAAATTATGGAATAAAATAAAATTAGAGTTATCACTACTAGAAAACTAGTTATTACAGACAAATATTTCTGACGGATTTTATCCCACGGAAATACAGAGGGAATTTCAGAGGGATTTTTTGTCAGAAAATAAAAAAAATGAATTAGCATAAATTACAGACGGAAAAGAGAATCCGTCGATAATTTGGTCGAAAATATTAATTTTTTTCCGTGAAAAATAGTTACAGACGGATTTTCCGTCTGTAATTAAATAGACAAAACGTTGCGTTTTGTTAAATTATTACAGACGGAAAATCCGTCTGTAATTTAAATTTTCTGTCGGAAATATTGAGGTAATCCTAATTTTATCACCACCCATTCACACTCCATTCACACTCATCCCTCGAACGTTTCCAGCAGCCCTCATCCCTCGAACTCTTCTCCTCTGGTAGAAGGTGGTGTCGCCACCGGCGGGGACAGACCGTGGGTGCCCTCGTCATCTGGGGAAGCTCTACTCGGCCCTCTTTGCATCGTTTCTCCTCTTCTCGCCGTCGCACAAAGTTCTGAGTTGAGCTCGTGGCGTCGCCGTCGCGAAGGGTTCCTTCCCTCCTCGCCGTCCATTGTTTCTGATTCTCTGCTCCTCGTGCAAAGGAGTTGAAGATTGACCAGCCTTGAAGTTTGGTAAATGTGGTGATTCATATCTTCAAAATTTGCTTCAGGTGCCACTCTTCACAGTTTTTCAGTTTTTCAAACCTAATTTCTCTGTTTATTCTTTTGTTAATTGTTATAATTACTGTTTTTTATTTTTTATTCATATTAATTTCTTGTATTGTTTGCTTGATGGAGTATATTTTCTTCTACGATGATAAGCTTTTTTTTCTTTTTTTTCAACTTTTTTATTTTCCGATTTGATTTGATTTATTTTGGGGTTGATGGATGATGCTGCTAATCACTTAACTTTGCTTGATTCATGCATCCAGCCATATCCAATGAGGGAAAGGTTTTGATGTTGTCATGATAGGTTTTAGTGAATTACATCATAGTTTGATTTTATTACTAGCTACTTGGGTTTGTGATCATCCAAGATTATCCCTCTCCAGGTGAAAGAATAACTTCCTCACAAATGAGATTAGGAGAAGACTCTTCCATTAAAATGACATCTTTTTTCCAAATTGATATATTAAAATGACAAATTTCAGCATGAAAGTTAAATGCACCAGAGAATTGGCCAATTAATTTTAGATGCAAAGTGACCTAATCTCCTAACCTCATTTTATTGTGTTTTTTAGTAAAGTGTAGATCTAAAACACTTTGATATCAGAAAATACGCATTTAAATTTAAAGCCTGATAGTTTGTTTCTAACACAAGTTGGAGAAGGTGGCACCCAACTTTCTGGAGGACAGAAGCAGAGAATTGCTTTCTGATAGTTTGTGTTCTTCTTCTTCTTTTATTCTCTTTAGAGTTATCTTTAGTTTCATTGAATTGCTTTCCATTTTCTCCAGAGTGTTCTTTTAGTCAAGTTCAGACTCATTGACACAAAGAGGACAAAAATAGAAGTAAAAGAAAAAGTGGAATAGGATAGGTTCTTTTTTCTTTTTGGAAGTCATTGATCATCCTTACCTATGTACTTGGTTGAGACATTGAATTTGATTCTCTGGCATATATTACATGGTTCATGCATCATATTTAGATTTGGAGAAATATTGAAGCCATTCATGATTTTTTATTCATAAATTGAAGTCACTCATAATTCTTGCTTCTTTTTTATTTGATGAAGTGCGTGCATCAACAATCAACATGCTTCTCAGTTCAATCTTTTGATTACAATATAGGGGGTTAAAATATTTTAAGTTGACTTTTGAAGCCATTTCTTTTCTCTCTTAAATAATACTTGCTTTGGACATAACTTCTTAGGTGATTTTACATATAATTAAAGAAGTTGAGAATGTATGAAGCTGAAAATCAGATTTATTGATTTTTTTAATTAGGATTGTTTTTGAAAATCAGATTTTTCTGGTAACATAAGCTGAAACAAGAACACTCTTAGTGGCAGTAGTTGTTGTTAGTAATAAAAAAGTAGTAGTTGTTGTTAATAGTAAAAAATGTTTGATGTTTGATTATTTATTTCATCTCGAGAATGCAGTGCACTATGTTAGGACTTTGGAAGATGGAACCAAGTTTGATTCCAGTAGGGATAAAGATCAACCTATAAAGTTCACTCTTGGTCAAGGTATTTATTAAAGCAAGTACTGCTTGTTTTTTGATGCCTTGTTTTTCTTGAACAATCAATACATGACTACATAAATTTTTGTCTGATGGTAAAGAAGCTCAGTTTATCATATAAGGATGCAATTTAAGTTCGAATTTTAGTTTACAGTTTTTAATAGGTACATTTTGAAAAAGAATGAGAGTACGATTATGGCTTTAATAACATCTCTGTGGCTGACTTCATGGGTCCAGACTCTGCTGCTTTCACCTGGCTGCCTCAACCTCAGCCTCACACCAATTTCAAGCCTCATTCTTCCAATATCAGGTGGGTGGTTTTGGGTTTTGTTTTGTTCTTCAACTTTCTCTTTTGTTTCAAGTTTCAACCCAAATTTAAAAGCAGGGAATTCTATGGATTTTTTCCCGGATCATTACATAACTGCTTCATGATTGCAGCTTGGAAATGGAATACTCAGTGAATTTAATTGTGCTGGAAGGTGGCCCTTCAAAGCGGTAATATCTCTTTTCTTCTAAAATCCTTCCTTCTAAATAGTTTAGCAACTATTATTCATAATTTGGCATTTTCATCATGTAATGATATTTAGAAATTTTTTATCATATGCAGCTTGGCCCCTGGTCTTCTATTTGTTTTTATCAGTTGTGAGGGAAAACTGTAATGACTTGCATATTAGGCAATGTGGTTTATGAATAGTATAAGACATATTTGATCATATAAACTGAATTTTGAAAAAAAATCTATCATTATTAGGATGAGGAAGGATTTGAAATTTTCTAAGGTATTAAAAACGAATCAAGCAAAGAAGACTATGTTAGCTATGTCATAGAAATACCATGCTTGCACCTACATAATTGATTCTGCATTGTATCTACATATCATGTTTAATATTGATCATCGTATTCCTTTTGAGAAACATTTGACAATCCTATTTTCCCTTTGACATTGATCTTTGAAACCCAGGGGTATGGATCTTTTTTATTGCGGGATTTGCCCTTTGATGCTATTCAGTTTTGCATCTATGAGCAGATTAGGATGAGTTATATGGCTGCGGTAAATTTCTCAAGCTCTATAGTTATATGTTTTGTTGCACTATATTTCTTGATAGAGGATGTGACTGCCATTCCATTTTTAGGCTCGAAGTATATATATATATACACACACACATACACACGTGTACACATACTAAGTTGTAGGCTTGTAGCACAACATAGATTCCCATTCTCTTAATTAACCTCTTAAGGTATGTGATTGCTGCTAGCATAGTAGCACTTAAAGCATTATACCAGTGTTAAAATGTGATTAACAATCTTGTTTTTCTAGGTGCACTGACTGGAGCTATAACAACTCCCCTTGATGTCATCAAGACAAGATTAATGGTTCAGGTTAAATAATCCTGTTTCCTACTACTTTTCTTTTGCTGTATTCTTCCTTTTCAATCTCGTTTTCACATGAAACTCGTATAACGCCATATGCAAATGATTCCATGTTATGTACTGTAATCCGCATGCAAATCAGTAAGAATATCCAGTTTCAATTATCAATCCATTAACAAAGTTCTCATTTTCCTCCTAAAGGGATATGCAAACCAATATAATGGAATCGTAGATTGTGTTCAAACAATTATCAAGGAAGAATGACCTAGTGCACTTTTAAAGGTATGGGTTTTTTGCTTTCTTGGACACACCAGCTTGAGTGGTAACTTTTAGCATGGTCCAAATTCTCACCAAATTATGAACTGTACCTTAACTACTCAGAGCAAGTTCAGAAAGCTATTACCAAAATTGGTTTGCTGATCAGCCAAAATTGGTTTGCTGATCAGCCAAAATTGAATGCTTCCATTGGTTTGCTGATAAAAAAAATTGGTTTGCTGATCAGCCGAAATTGAATGTTATGAACTTGAACTTGAAATACTCATTGTTCAGTAGGTAGTTTAGAGCAAAGTTTTACAATAAAAGGAGATAATTAACAGAGGAGACATACTCACACTGTAGAGAGACCTGCTATTAAGAACATTAGACTCATCTTATTTTTACTTATTGCGGTTAAGGGTGCTTTATTTTTTTTAGCAGCAAAGTGTTAAGAATGATCATTACTTTGCTTTGCATTTGAATGCGAAGATGTGTTTGTACATTACAATACTGTTTGACAGTGATTACTATCAGCATTATAGTAATAGCTGTTTGTTTTTTTACTATTAACTAGATTATATTTGAAACAGCCATGTTTGTGGTGTGAGTTGAGATTTTGTTCACTATTGACTATGCAACATATATTCTGGATTTTGTGCATTATTTGCATCATGGTGTTACATTCTCGATCCTTTATTGGTCAACATCTAATTATTTTAATTTTTTCAGGTACTACTATTTCAGCACATGAATGATCTGGTCTTAGAGAATATTTGTGATTGTGTGAGGAAAGCTGGGATGATGAAGAAGCAGCAGCAGAAAGAGCAAGTGAAGTGAATTTTGCAGATGAGATAAGTGGAATTAACACAGGACCTCCTTCACCAACTTCATCTATTAATTATTAGAGCAGCGAAAATTGTTCAAATAAGTTAGGAAATTGAATAGGAGTTGCTTGCAATATAGGTCTTTTAATTTACTAGTACGAGGAAAATCATTTAGAGCCCTTTGGATACTCATTAACAACTTTTAATTTATTCAATAGACTTTGTTGATGTATGTTTGTTACTTATTATTATAGTTGATGTATCAATACACTTTGTTTATATTTTGAATTATATTGACTTACTTGTTTATAGTAGTTTTTTTTTAGTTTGATAATACGATGAATTTGTTTATTTTTTGAAATATTATAAATATTTGAATACAAATTAGATAAAAATTTGTATTAAATTTATATTTATTTTGTATGAAAATAAGTTTATTTTGTAATTGGAAAAATAAAAAAATTCTATTTTACCTTACTGACGGATTTACAGACGGATTTTCTGTCTGTAATCAGAGTGTGAGATGATTTTCCAAAGTTCAAATTACAGACGGAAAATCTGTCGGAAAATCTGTCTGTAATTACAGATGAAAAATTCGTCTGAAAATCCGTCTGTAATTACAGACGGAAAATCTGTCGAAAAATCCGTCTATAATTATAGACGAAAAATCTGTCTGAAAATCCGTCTGTAATTACAGACGGAAAATCTGTCAGAAAATCCGTCTGTAATTACAGACGGAAAATCCGTCGGAAAGTTCGTCGCCTTCGGGAAATGGATAGAGCTTTTACAGAGGGAAAATCCGTCGGTAACTGGTAAAAATCCGTCTGTAATTTTTTGACGGAAAAAAATCCGTCGGTAAATAATTTCCGACGGGGCTTTTACAGAGGGACAAAATCCGTCGGTAATTTCGTCGGTAACCAAAAATCCATCTGTAATAAAGACTAAATCTGTCTGTATTAATCCATTTTTTAGTTGTGTATAAAAGTAAAAATGAATGAATAAATATATAAGTGATAATAAGGTAGGATTATTAGTAATGTAGGAGTTCAATAACTACTACAGAATGTGATTCTTGTATAATTTCAGGAAGTAATTGCATAATAGTTTTAGTTTATAGTAGTAAGGCTAAAATGAAAAAAAAAATATGAAATCAAACTTCTATATCTGATCTCTTTTAATTTATTAGATATTAAATAAAATAAAAAAATATTACTATTTGCAGAATAAATTAAACAAAAAATATCTAACACTTAATATTATAATAGAAAAAAATAGTTATTATGACAAAAATTAAAGTTGTCAGTTATAGAATAGTATTATGTCAATTTAACCATGTCAAAAAAAATAAAAAAATCAAAGTATAAATTTATTAGTGATTAAATAAACTTAAATGTTACTATTTGAAGCATAAATTAAATAAAAAAGTCCAACACTTTTATAATAAAATAAAATTAGAATCCTAAAAATAAAATGAATAAATAAATAAATATATAAGTGATAGCAACATACGAAGTAACTACAGAAAAGTTTTGATTTATAGTGGTACGAATAAAATGGGAAGAAAGAATTGGACATCATACTCTCATATCTCTTTTAATTTATTAGATATTAAATAAAATAAAATATTATTATTTACAGTATAAATTAAATAAAAAATATCAAACGTTATTTATTATAGTAGGAGAAAATGTTAATATTTTTTAATAAAAAAATAATTATTATGATAGAAATTAAAGTTGTCAATCATATAATAAGACCATGTCAATTCAACTATATAAAAAAATTAAAAAATCTAAATTTATTAGTTATTAAATAAATAAAATATTACAATTTACAGTATAAACTAAATAAAAAATATCCAATATTTTTAGAATAAAAAAATAGAATCCTAAAGTTAAAAATGAATAAGTAAATATTTAACTGATAGCAATATATGATTATTAGCAAGGTAAGGGTTCAATAACTACTGTTTCGGAATGTAATTCTTGTAATAACTTCAGAAAATAATTACAGGATAATTTTGGATTATAGTAAAATAAAATGAAAAAAATAATTAAACACTAAATTTTTATATTCTCTTTATAAATTATTATTATTATTATTATTATTATTATTATTATTATTATTATTATTATTATTATTATCTTGTTTAATTTGCTCTGCCTCGTAGAGTTTATTATTTGACTTTTGATTCTATTTTCTGACTACTATAGTACTATGCATATAGTTTGTAAAAGTACTTTAGTACCTTCAATATAAATAAATTAGTTTCAGGTGGGTGTGCATATGCATTTTGTTTATATCATCATTATCTCAAAATAATATTTTATGTACTAACGAGTCGATTAATATTTGAAGAATAATCTTTTGACATTTTGCATCTTTATGCATATCATGTCAGTGTGAAAGAAATAATGATAATCCAGTTGTTAACTAAAACGTGCCTATTTCGTTCATATATATTATCAAACATTAATTAAATAAGTTTCATTCCCGCGTAAACTCACCAACCCTTTTCTCAGTTTTTTGTGTTCAGTACTCATCTTATTATAGTAAACCATTTTTTTTCATCCTTTTACCATATGTATACCACAATGCCATGTTGAGGTATACATGATGCCCTAAACAAATGTCAATTTGCCTCACCTCTATAGATCCTTAATCTAGGAGACTGAATAATAAGGCATTTAATTAACAAAATAATTTTGTCAGAATAACAGTATAATAAAAATGAATTGTCAATTAATAATAATAATAAATGGTATATATATATATATATATCCCTCACCAAAAAAAACGTCGATAACCGTTGAAATTATCGACAGACAAATTTTTACGGTATAAATGTCGTTAGTAATAATTTACTAGCAGATTTTTGGTTTTCGACGCTAATAATTAAGTGTTTGCAGATGTTAGCCAAAAATATTAAATTTCAAAGAGATGCTATATTCGAGATTTAATAAACATATGTCTTAAAGGATAAAGGCCTGTATCGAAGAGCTTACAGCAAGGAATGTGGAGTAAGTATTATATTGATTGAAGAAGTCAAGTTTCGAAGGTTACTTCTAGCGGTTATTGTTTAGTAACTTATGATCATCCTATAGGCTCAGGCATCATTTATTTCTAAATCTTGTTGTTTTATATTATTTTTATTTAATATCGAGTTTTTATAAATACAAAATAAAATTTTCATTAAAAAAATGAATATTTTTTATTTTAAACTATTACTTAATCACAAAAATATATATATTCACATAGCAATATATATAGACTTACTCAAAGATTCTCAAATGTAAGTTGTAACGACCCAATTTCCAGTGCGTCATGATCGTACCAAAAGTAAGGCGTTACCAACTCGTTTTTCTTTTTAACTATTTAATATTGAGCCTTTAATTCGATGTCACATTTCAATTTTTTAGAAAAATGCCTGAAAATTTTATTTTTATTAATTAAAATCATATATCAAGTACCACTAAGTAATAGTAATCACATAATTAGTAATAATAATAAATGCTATACAAATAAATTCAATATAAAACTCGAATACAGTACTTATTCCTCTGGATAAAATAAAATCCTAATCAATAAAGGCGAGGAAACTCTATGAAAATCATTTAACTTATAAACAATTCCAACTATTCGTCCGTGACTTCATACTGAGTTCATATATTAAAGATCGTGGCTTCATGCTGAGACTTCAAACCTGTGTCACTGAAAGGGTGGAAATGTTTGGGGTGAGAACAAACCACACGTTCCCAGCAGGGAGTGGGAATGCCGTAAAAGTAATGAAATAAAATGCAAATAATTAACTTTACTCAATAAAACTATTTTTATCAAATACCTAAAATTACTTTTAGTTTTACTTTAGATAATTACTTTTCTTTAAATTTCTAAACTAAAAATAGATTTTAATCACAAAATTAGTCATATTAACCATCTCTCAATCACATAATCATTTCTCAACCACCACACTTCACCTCAATACATCCGTAAACTAATAGCACAAATAAGAGATCTAAACCAACACACAAACAAGTCAAACAGCACAATCACGGAGAAGTAATACAAGCAAACACAACCAAATGCAAATGCGCAAATAATATGATACATGTCTTGTCATATCGCAGGTATTGAGCTTATTTGTCGGTTTTGACCCGCATCCGACGTAATCCGACTCGCAAGTCAGATAAGGCATTCCAGCAGCATAACTTCTGCAAGGTTCCTACCTCTTGCAGGC
>NC_029775.3:97832541-97855707 GCF_000817695.3 Arachis duranensis | reverse complement strand
TGCTGAAGTATGCCGAACATGACCTCTACAAGTACTTGCAGGTGTTGATTCTCTAACTGAAGCATGTGACCCATGTTCTTGGAAGCCATTCCACATTAACGGGTATTTTTGCACAGTTATTCGCATACAAATCCGGCTTAACATTTTCATATCGGCACCATAACTATTTACTTTCCGTCACCCTCTATCTTGTGACCTTTTGATCATTTCATAATCACACGTGTCGTGTTCTCTTTTCTTTCCTTCTTTTTCTCAACAAACCGAACTCATATCATAACTTAAAGCAAAATCTCTTCTCAAAAGATTGAATTTAAAACATTATAATTTTCTTAATAAATTGAACTAAAAAAAATAAGACTCTTTCCGTAATAAGTCAAAATCAAATAATATTCTTAAATCAGGTTTGCTTTTAAATAACGCTTTAAACAAAGTCTTGGAATTTTATAAAAATTTCAACAGCATTTCCTCTAAAATTCGGACTATGCCACCCTTCCAGAGTCCCTACCAAGCCATTTTCAATTCTCAAAAATCATTGATAAATCCAACAAACCATATCCATTATCAAAACATTTATAAATCTGAAAGCTAACTAAGTTCAATATCAAAATCATTTTCAACTCTCCATTTATTACCAATAAATCAAGCCAACGCTTTCTCAAACTCTTCCCATCAGTTTTAAATCCAAGTCATTCCTTACTTTAGAAGTATAAATCAAACTTTTCAATATTAAACCCTTTTCTCAATATGTATAAATATGTAAACCTATTCTTTTCTCAACATATTAGAAACATTTCTCAAAATAAGCTTCTAAGTCGGATTTTCAAATCAAAATCACCTTTTTGTATATTTTTACAAAAACTCGAACAAGACCTCCCATTTAACATTCGACTTCACCACCCTTACAGACTGCTTCATTCTCAACAATTCACTAATCTGATTCCACAAACATCAATACAGCATAATTCTCAATAATCAACTTACTTTAACTTAATTTAATAACCAACAGTTCGCTTCGACATTCAATACAATAATATCCAAATCGAATTAGCATATTCAACAAACAATATTTCCCTAATCACTGCAACAGTGCTCACTATTATCAAATAAATCTCAAATCAACAACCAAATTAAGAAATTAACAAGAGTAGAAATTCCAGCAACATTCACAGCCTCAATCCAAACTCAATTCATATTTCATTTTAACAAACAACACCAATTGAACACCATTCAACCACAATTCAACAAATTGTCATCAATTAGTAATACTAAACTCTTGTAAATTATTTGCAATTATTCAATGAGCCTTTTGGTTATTCTTAAATTAAAACTTTTAATTTTGAAAAAAAACCCTACCTCAGTTAGTTGAAACTTGGTAATTAAACGTAACAAACCGTTTGTTTGTTTTTAATTCATATAGTAGCAACAACTTTTCTCTTGGAGCAGCAGCAACAACGATCTCAAAACTAATCATAATTATTTAGGAGATAAATTGGCAACACTAGAATAAAATATGCTAATATAATTAGGACAAAAATATGATAGAGGAACAAAATAGTAACAGAGTAAGGAAGAAAATGTTACAGGTCTCATAAACGAAGAAATTAGAACCAGTAAAACAGAAACAGTGCTACCGGCAACAACGGCAGTGACATCCCCTTTCAAGTTTGATGATGACAGAATGCTCCGTAGGGGCTAGCTCCAACAGCGACAACAATGGCTCTAGCGGCTAGCACTAGCAACAGCAACGGCAACTCCTCCCTCATCCTCCCATCGTGTCTTTCACTCTCTCTGCTTCGTGCGATGGCGATAGCTTAGGGCTCGACGACGGTGCACGATGATGGCCATGCAACAGCCGCGGTGAGCTAGACGTGAACGGCCTCCCTCCAGTGGTGACGACAGGACGCGGGCGGCCTCTCTCTTCTCGCGGACTCTCTCTCTTCGCGTCTTGATGACCCTGTCTCCATGATTCTATTTTTAATGGCGATTCAGCAGTAGTGACCGGCAGTAAAGCGCGACAGACATGGCGCGACGATGGCTGGTGGAGGCGCAGTGCCCTCCCTCTCTTGGATCCCTTTTCCGTGCTCTCTCCTCTCTTTACCATGTGTATGTGTTGGTGTTTGTGAGCTGTTGGTGAGAGTGTGAGAAAAAGGGGGTTGGGGTGGCAGTGAGGCAGTGCTAATGTGATAAGGGTGTGAGGGTGATTGTTAGGTTAGGGTTAATGTCAATTAGGGTTTTGATTTGGGAATTTGGATTTTGTGTATGAAATTGGAGATTTTGGATAGTTTAATAATTTTAATAAAATTAAGGGTAATAGAGTAATTAAAAATTAATTTTAATCCAATAATAATATCTATAAAAATATTATTTAATTATTAATTTACAAATTTATTTTCAAATAATTACTCTAATTCCATAACTAGAGATAATTAAATTAATTTTTTTAAATCATAAAAGAAAATTTAAAATCTAATTAATCAAATTAAAGCAGATAAAACTCTTAATCATTTTTTCCAATCATTAAAGTTTTAAATCAATAATAAGAAAGTACTAAATTAATATAAAATATCTGAAAATATGTTCTCAAATAAATAAAATAAATCATAAATAATTTATTATTTAATTTTTAAAATCTGGGCCTTACATTCTACTCCACTCATAAAAATTTTCGTCTTCAAAAAAATTGATATAAGATAAAAAAAGATTGATATCAACTTCACTCTCAAACATATCAGAAATAGAAAGGTTTTACGCGTTTAGTTTTTAAACATAAAAAAAATTACTTTGTATGAAAATTAATAAAAAGTGTAGTGTGATGCAAAAATTGTATGATAGGTTTAATGCAAATTAAATCTTAAAATCCGAGGACTTGGAATTTTAGCAATTAAGCTCAAGTTTGAACAAAGGAAATCCAAGATTTAGAAAGAAAAGGTTGAACATCACGGATAATGGTCATAAGAATTTAGAAGGATGAATAGAATTGCAATCAAACAATGATATACAGATAGTGAAGTGTACCGGAAGAAGAGTAAAACCGTACCTTACGAAATAAATTTGAGGCAAAGAACTTTGATAGGAATAATAAAAGAAAATGTAGCATATTAATTCCACCACAAAAAAGGTTAAAATAGCGGTTTTTTAAGGTAATTACGGAGGTTATAACCGCTATTATTACCGAAAATGGCGCCCCCAAGAAACGCCGTAATTCTGGGCGCCATTCTGGTTATTACGGCGGTTTCCTGAAAACCGCCACAATTTCCTGGGTTAAAACGGCGGTTTTTGAATAGGTTAAAATGGCTGTTCAAACCGCCGTTATTTCCAGAGTTAAAATGGCGGTTCTTGTATAGGTTAAAATAGCGGTTCGAACCGCCATTATTACCCTGACAGATTGACGTTTTGGTTGGTTAAAACGGCGGTTCAAACCGCCGTTATTTTCAGGATTTAAATGGCAGTTTTTTGATAGGTTAAAACGGCGGTTTGAACCGCCATTATTACCCTGACAGTGGTATTTTGGTTGGTTAAAACGGCATTTTTGAACCGCCATTTTTATCCTGACAGTAGCGTTTTGGTTGGTTAAAATGGCATTTTTGAACCGCCGTTTTACCCTGATAGTGACATTTTTTATCGTTTAAAAAAACAATTTTTACCGTCATTTTTATTGCGTTAAATAAATAATTTTATGATTAAAATTTCATAATAGCAAAAAATCATAATCCATAAATGAAATATTATATAACTCATAAAAAAAATATTAATACAATATATAATTTTTTTATTATTGAAAATCAAAAGTAATAACTCCTATACAAAATGTTGCCTTACTAAATTTTTCAAAATACAAGCATTACAATAAACATTAATCAGTCAAATCTACCATCCAGTTCCCTAAACTATGTTAATATCTAATAATGTATTTAAACCATCTAATAAGTGTTGTTTTTACTACTTAGAATATGAATATACAAGATAAGTTGCTTAGCTAAGTGATGATGAATAAGATTTGGAGGCCAAAAGTTTCCTCCTTTTGTAATTAACTTTAAAACAAGTCTGCCTTAGTTTCTTGGTCTCTTCTGTGAGTTTCATCCCAGGAACTTGCTCCAACATCTTTGTTTTATGCTCCAACACTCCATTTTCATTATCCAAACTCATCTCTTACAAAGATTTGTAAGAACCTCTCCTGTCAGAAAATTTCTATCAAGCCGGCTGTTATAAATTGAAATTATAACAAAGAAAAGATGTCATTAAAAACAATATATAACTATTCAAATAATATAAAGAGAAAAAATAAAATTAGATTGGTAGACCTGTCGCATTTTCTTTTTACCTACAATGCATTTGTTCATTATCTTCTATCAAGAAGAAAAAGATTTATTGAAGCAATAAAGAATCCAAATATAGCCCAAATCCTTCTCCAAAACCTGCACCATGAAAAAGATTTATTGAAGCTCTCTGTTACGACAAAGTAAATACATGATAGGAAGATGATTTAGCTTTGCTATACTCAAATTAATTCATTTCTTCATCGTTTTTTTTACTTATAAGAAAGATCTGTCCTTCATAAAATTTTAGTTTTCATATTAAGTAAACTTAGTTCGTACATTTTTCCACATTTAAAATTAAATAGATAAATAAATCTAGACATTATGAACTACTTTTCTGTTTCAAAATCTAACCAAATAAAAATTTCAAGAACAATGTCATGAATTGTGGATCTCAACACAGTTAAACTAAGGTCAGAAACATTGGAACATAACTCTATCAACCAATAAGAATTTGTATACCAGTGCATTTTCAAGCAAAGTATAGGTCTGACTATGGTAATTTAGCTGTGAGACTTATGTGTACTCAGTTGAACTGAGTATGAATTCAAAAAGGTTAAACCAAGCTGTCTTCAGAGATGCATGTAACTTGCCTCAAAACTTTTGGAAGTTGTCAGTCTTGACCAGATTTTCTCCTTATCAATAACTTGCTGTAGTAGCCTCTGAGCAAGATTCACCCAGAAAACAATCTCTTCTGAACCCCATTCGTCTTTTGCTCCACAGGCTACAACTCTCGGCCCAAAATGAACAAGAAATTCTCTGTGCAGACCTATACATTCCAGCCTTCGAGAATGTAGTAATCTTGAAGCTCCACATCTTCCACTACTTCTCTGAATGTGAATGACTGTCGTATGCTTGCACTTCTCAACGTTTCTTGGATTACCTGATGAAAATTAAAACATAAACATATATTAATAAATTGGTTTAATGCATTAAAAATTGGGATTGTCGTGCAAGTATTTGAGAAGCCAAGTAAGAGCAGTTGTAGTGGTGTCATGTGCAGCGAAGATAACACCAATGAGATTATAAGAAACCTGAGAATCAGAGAGTTGGTATTTTCCTTTCGCTTCCAGCAATTCTCCCAATAACCCTCCACCAAGCTCTCCACTTTCTTTTCTTTTTATTAACCTCCCTATACTCTCATTTAGAAGCTTCCTTGCCTTCATTCATATTAATCACCAAGTAAAAATCCTGCTACCACAAGCAGTGTAAAAAGAAATAAATTTAGGCAACTTTTACAAATAAAGTGAAGGAATCCATAGCATTTCTATAAAGAGAATACTCAAATAACACTCCTAGTATAAAATGATTTGCCACCTTCTTTAAAGTCAAAAGGATTTGCATATTGGCAATGCTCAGCTGCAACAACATGCTCCCTTTTGGGTTTCTCGGCGTCTTGTTTCTTACTACCTGCTATAGTAGAAATATGAGAAAAAGTACCCTTCACCAACCTAGTTTGATGAATCATGAACGTAACATATTATTTTTATCACTCATAATAGAAGCAGCTATGTTCATATAAAAGAGAAGACACCTCTTTTGTCAGTCTTACACTGGCTTTTGCAGATTTGATGGTTTAGATCTTCCTGAACATTGGACCCTAAATAATAATCAGGTTGATCCTCTGCCTCAGATTTATTTCTCTGATAGTTGCTTACATTAGACCCTGAATATCAAATACTGTTAAACTATTCAGGGATAGAAACTCACATTCAAAGGCCAGACAAAGTCATCATATATCCTAAGTATCCTTTCATGGACTGCAGCATCAAAAGCAAAAAGAACTAAGAATCAAGCTGAATTGGTGAACCTAATGAGGGACATCATATATCCTAAGTATCCTTTCATGGACTGCTGCTATAGAAGATACTATGAACCTAATGAGGGACATCACAGAGTAAATAAGACGGAGTAAATAAGGGATAGTAAATAAGAGATAGTACATGAGTACATAGTAAAAGTTGGTGAACCTAGTTCATTTGGATTTTCTCTCTTTCGCTACAATTAAATGGAATAGTGTTCATAGTTCTTAATAGGCTTTCTTAGTTGGACTATGTGGAAGACTAGAAACCAGTTCATATTTCAAAATATAGAAATTAATCCAGCAACAACAACTATCTGAGCAATTAAGCATTGTGAATCAGAAACATTGCCTTTTGCTCGTTTATGCCTTGAATCAGGTGCACAGCCTTGTGTGATAACATGCCAAATCCACTTGAATAGTTTCAATACTAAAAATTGATTAAAAATATTAAAATAGACACAGACTTTGTATTTGGTCCTAGCTCAGTATAATAACAACTATAGTAATTCATATATCAAACACCGTGGTTTACTAATTCTATGCGAAAGTAAGTACAATTAAAGAATAAAACCCTTAGTTTATGCATACATGTTTTCTAAATTTCATGAAACAAAAGCAGAAAAAATAAATCAATTACTCTATTGTAAGCAACCTGTAAATGATTTGCAAGCAGATCAATGGTGTCTCGCTTAAGAAACTTCTTTGCTGAATTTCTCTTTCTCCTTATCACATTGATCCGATTCCTTGATTGTTTAATCAATGATTTGCTGAAAAACAAAAGGAGATAAACTGCAAAATTGAAAATCAAAATCTGCATAATTACAATCAATGAAAGGTATTAAGAAGGAAGAAAAGAAGCAGAAAAATCAAAGTGCAAAACCATTTCACGATGAATTCCCAATCAAAGAGGCCATCAAAAATTTTGGCAGATCTAATTTGGTGGTGTGAGGGATGAGAAACAATGACGAGATGAACGATAGCTGCGAAAGATGAAGGGCGACAAGAGATTAGGGTTCATCATTCACATCACTCACACTTTCTCGTACGCAGCAACACTAATCACTCTTTCATCTAGAGCATTCGATCTAAAACCTCTGCGTCGGGTTTCCATGCCGCAACAGATCTAAAAATCTTGGAGAAGAAGATGCATTACTCAGAGAGAGAGAGAGAGAGAGAGAGGGAGAGGGAGAGAGAGAGAGAGAAGAGGTAATTAACGCATTCTAGAGAAAAAGAAATGAAATGAGAATTTTGTATACAAACCTAGAAGTGAGAACGCAGATCCCATCAATGGAAGCTGTGAACTCTGAAGAGGCATCACCGGAGGAGAAAACTCACTCTCGCGCACTCTACTTGCTAAGCTAGGTTTGCATAAATGAGGTTTTTCTTTAATTAATAAAAGAATATATCGGCGGTGGTTCTAACCGCCGAAATCACAAAAACTGCCATATTCAACAAGAAAGTTATGACAACAACATGTACCACCGAAAATAAAGAAAATTATGGCATTTATAAAGAACCGCCCTAATAACAATGTTGTTTTAAACCAGTTTTTTTGTAGTGTTCAAAGCAAATTCAAGTTGAATTAAAGGAATACAAGGTTCACAAATATAGGCAGCCAAAGCCAATGGCAATGTTTTCAAGGAGTCAGAGATTATTTGTCGCGCCAAAATAAATTCAAGGTCAAGTCAAGGAGTACAAAATTTATGAACAATGACAAAGTTGAATGTTTCAAAATATTCAAGTAACAACTAGGAACATAATCAAGCAAAGATATATATGAACGATACGATATGGTCGAAAGAAAAAAAATATTTGAACCATTTTTTAAGAAGAAGTTCGAAACAAAGAATTTCACTGCAAGCAATCAAGAAAGAGATAACACCAAGTCACATTGCATCGAAATGAACTAGAGAGAATTAAATTATAAAATAAAATTCAAAATCTAATTAATCAAATTTAATATAACTAATTATTTAATTTTTAAAAATCCGAAATGTTACGATTACTCGTGTCAAGAAAAAAGAGCGAAAATAGTTATTTAAAGATTAATATATGTGGAAGTTGTACTTGACTTCTTATTTTAATAATTATAATATTTCAGTAAATATTCTTATTTTATCTCCATATTTATTTTAAATCAAATAAGATATTAAGTCATAATTTAGTCCTATATACTCTACACTAAATATAATATAAGAACCTAATTTTATCTAAATCTCTCTATATCTATCTTTCAATCTTTATCTCTTAGTTTCAATCTCACTTTTAAACAGAGTCTTAAAAACCGATAATAAGGATTAATCATTAAAAGAGACCATTCATATTTTAAAGAATAACATTATATAATCAACAAAATTTGTAATTTTTAGTCAATATTTAGGTGATATTTAAAATCTAAATACTAAATTCTAAACCTTAAATCTAATAATATAAAAATAAAATATTAATTAAATATTAACTAATATTGATAAAAATATAGAAATATTTTAAAAATAATTAGAACTTGTCTTGTTTAATATTTATTAATTATTATAATTAATAATAAATGTTATATAAAATAAATTCTATCTTTTTTAGTCTCTCTAACCTACTCTAAAAAATATTTAGTCCCCTAATATTTTTCTATTTAAATTTAAGAAAGATCTATACAAAAATATTTAAGGATAGATAATAACTAAATTTTGGTATAGATAGACAATAATATAAAAATAAATAGTCTCTTTTAATAATTTAATCATCCTTGAAAGTAATTTTTTTGTAATATTCTATGAAGCGTTATTACGTTTTTAAATTATCATATTCACGTATTAACATAGTTATCAAAATTGAATCGGTGATCGAATCGGTTAGATTACTGGCAGGGACGGATCCAGAAAATTTAATATGAAGGGACCGAATTTTAAACTCTATTTTCTTGTAGTGTTATTAATTATTTAAAAAACACAATACCTTTATAGAATATAAGATATAAGATATTTTTATAAAAGTTTTTTTTTCAACAAACGTAAATTTAGAAAAAAATAAATATTTTTTATAAGAAAAGAATATCTAAAATACATAATGTGATTACCAAAATATAAATTTTAAATATGTTAATATAAAATAAGCAAATGATTTTTTAATTAAATATAGAGATTATTATATAAAAACTAATTTAAAATTTAAAAAAACTTGAGGGTATGATATTAAATTAGTTAAGTAAAAAATATTAATGAATTAAATAATTAAGACATAAATTTATCACATAGTGAAAAATAATACATATAAAAATACTAAATTATATAATATTTTTTATTTTTTAAATACATATCTCATATATAAATATAGTTTCTAAAAATTTTGGGGGGCCGAGGCCACTATTCGCCCCTCTCTAGGTCCGTCCCTGATTACTGGGTCATTGAGTTATTGGTTCAATCGATGGATTACTGGTCAAACCGGTTAATGACAAGTTTGACTAAATATCATCTAAAGATTTTCAACTATCAACTTCATATGAAGATAACTGCACGTGAGTCTTTATCTATTATTATATACTACATGTATTTATTAAAAAAATAATATTAATAGATATCATATAATCATGAAAAGGAAAAATAAATTGTGATTAATAAATTTTTTTGTTTATCTTTTTAATTTGTATATATTTAATAAAATTTATAATTAAATAAATATAATTGATTTAAAAATGAGTGACTTTAATGTAACACCCTCACTATCAGAAGTCCGGCTGCGCTACTTTGATAGCAAGAAGTATTACGACTACTTTACATACTAAATACTAGAATAGGAGCCTGTGACTCGATACTGTTTCGTTGATTTCTTTGAAAACCAGAAATAAATACTTTACTTTAAGAAAAATACAAGCAGGCATAGATTCATATACAAGACTCCTTATATAATAATTCAATATAATATACGTATAAAACATACAATTTCTATCCCTCTTACAAACTTGTAATAACAAAGACAAGGGGAGAAAATAATCCAATTAATACAACAACAAATAAACCAAATGTAGTATAACTCTTCTTAATGCTTCTTCATCTGGTTCCTGAAAAGGTAAAGCTATAGGGGGTTGAGAACCTAACCACACGATCTCACCACGGAGTTTCAAAGTTGTCATAAGAAGATATTCAATAAGAAAACTGTTTCCAGATTTAGTGATTATCATTGCCTTATGAATCCTTTTTTAAAATCCAATAACTAGTCATTCAAAACCTTTTCAAAGAAATAATGTTTAATATTTTTAGAAATCCAAAGTCTTTCTTTTCTCATAAGCAAATCTCAATCAGAAATCAACTACGCAATCAAACAACACAATCATTAATTTAGCACCAAAGTCCATTCTCAAATGTAACACACCAGGACAAACACAGGCAAGACAGACAAGAAAAGCACAAGTAGGAAGCAGTTACAGCAAATAGTTCCAAGTAGCAGTTAAGAACAGTTTAGCAATTAGGTAGACCAAAACAAGTTCAAACCCAAGCAAAGCATACAAATGCATATGATGCATGCCTGTCCTATGGCTGATGAGACTTATCTATCGGTTATCCAGTCAATCCAACAAGTCTGAATTGTCCTTAGACTATCCCCCGACGTGCATCCCCAAGAGTCTATGCATAGCTTTTTCTCAAATAATCAATATTGCTCAATGGGGGTAACATTCCCGGGAATTTATATAGTGCCCGGTCACACTTACGTCGTAGGGTCAACAGAGTATCGAGTTTTCAACCTGGTACACGTGGTGGCAAGTCACGGCACTTAATCCAGGGAACCTCGTATCTCAAATATTTCAAATTCATAAGCCAAATGAATAATTCAAAGTTCATATCTCAACATTCTCAACATCATAATCATTCATCAATTCAAATCTCATTTCCAAATTCGTTCAAAAACCATATTTCAAAGAAAATCCTCAACAATCTTCATCATCCTTCTTTTCATCCCATTCATTAACAATCCCTATTCAAAACACAATTATTTCTTTGATAGATAAATCAATCTTAAAACATATAATGTTTAAAAATAAATCTTTCTGATTAGTTACTTCAAATAAAACTTCCAATTTTATAAAATTTCGACAGCATCTCCTCTAAAATTCGGACACTGCCACCCTTTTCGGGTCCCAACCAAACCAAACGCCTGTTAATCAGTCAAATCACTTCTAATAACCATTATCACAACAACACTCAATCCAAGGAAATTGCAAAATCCATAATTCAATCAACCAATCCTAAAAATCACAATTTAAACTGACTTCAACCAACAACATCAATCAATAGTTAAGAATTCTCAATCTTCTCAAACAGTTTCAAACCAAACCATTTCTCAAACACTTTTTGAATCATTTCCAAAATAGCAAATCATTCTCAATAAATAACCCGTTTTCAATTATCAAGTCCTTCCCAAATTTATTTTAAAATCAAATTCCGATATCCAATCGGGTTTAATATCAAATCAGATTTCAATATTAAATCTTTTCTAAAATCAAACCGTTTCCAAAATTAACCTAAAAGGAAATAATAAATCTTCTCTAATAATTCAAAGAAAACCACTTTAACAACATCAATCAATTAATCCAAATATCCAACTTTTTCAATTGATCAGTTTATCAATCAAACTAATAATCTCATTCATCCAAAGCAACTCAATTCAATTGATAAGACTTACGACATCACAAAAATATATCTTACACATTAATATCGATTTATAACAACTCTGGAAGGTAAAATAAGTTTAAGAAAAGTGTCCCTACCTCGACTAGCTAAATTCACATAGGTTAAACACGGTAACCCCCTTCCCTTTTTGTTAATTTCAGCAGCGGCAGCAACTCTAATGGCTTGTTAGTACCATTAATACTATTACCTATGATAATTCCATTAGCAAACAGGGAAGTAGAGTAAGGACTGAGGAGTTACATATTCAGAAATAGCAGAATTAGAATTGAAACTGGAAAAAGGCAGTACTGATTCGAAGACAAGAACAGAGGAGGCTGTGGTGGATCCTTCTGGTGGCAGCTTGGACGGCGGTAGAGAGACTCACGGTGATCGTATAACATGGCTGATGCGTGAGCATCTTTTCTATCTTTTCCTAGTGAATTTGCATGGATTTTGTTGAGTTTAATCAAGAATTAATTATAGTTTAGCCACTATAGATGCTATTTTGAGTTTTGTGCAATACTGTTTATTTTAGGTAGCATTCGGCAGGATTTGATGGAGTTTCTACAGCACAAGAATCAAAGGAGATGGCTGCGAGGAGCGACGCGCACGCGTGCCTGACGCGTGCGCGTGATTTGGAGGTATCCATGGCGACGCGTGAGCGTGACTGACTCGTACACGTGAATTGAAGATTTGCTCAGCGATGCGTGCGCGCGACCGACGCATCCGCGTGACTCGCAGAAAATACCATCGACGCGTACGCGTGACATGCGCCACGTGCAGAAAAACGCAGAAAAATGCTGGGGGCAATTTTTGGGCTATTTTGGCCCAGTTTTCATCCTAGAAAATACAGATTAGAAGCTGCAAAATGGACAAATCAAGTGATCCCCACCCATCAGTTGAAGACTTGTTAATTAATTCGAATTTAAATTCAAATCTTATTTTTAGGAAAAGATATTATTTTTAATTTTAGATAATTATATTTTAAATTTATTAGGATTAGTTATAAATAGGAACTTAGATGCCATCAGAAAGGAGGACTGTACATTTTACCAGAACCCTTATTTTTCTTCTCTGAACCATGAGCAACTAATCCTCCATTGTTAAGGTTAGGAGCTCTGTCTATGTGTATGGATTGATTTTATTGCTTTTTCTAATTTAATTCATATTTTGATTTATATTTCAATAATTGTTTTCGCTCTTTATTTTATGAATTTGGGTGGAACAGAAGTATGACCCATGTTCTAATTGAGTTCTTGTATAACTTGGAAAAGCTCTATACTTGAACAACAGCTTGAAAACATATTATACTGAATTTCTAATTGTTTGTATTTAACGGGATACGTTACATATAATCCCTTTATTTTTGGATAATTAGGATTCTTTTGGCATATAAACTAGAAATTGATCGTCACCCTCTAATTGGAATTAATTGACCAAGGAATTGGCAGTTAATGGATTTTAGAGGAGACTAGGAAGGTCTAAGGAATTAGAGTCTAGTCACATATAGTTTTCCATGAATTAAATCTTGCATGATTAAAATAGTTAGTAAGAAAAATCAATCCGGAAAAATAGATATCTCTGAAACATTAGCTGTTTTCTCAATATTTTATTCCCAACTTATTTATCTGCCTGTCTTTAATATTCCAAATATGTTGTTTAATGCCCTTTGAATACCAAAACACTCTTTTCTTCTTGTCTAACTAATCCTATCAAACGCTATTGTTGCTTAATCCATCAATCCTCGTGAGATCAACCCTTACTCACCTAAGGTATTACTTGGTACGAGCTGGTGCACTTGCCAGTAAGTTAGTGGGTTACAAATACCGCATCAAGTTTTTGCCGCCGTTGCTGGGGATTGACTGAGATTAACAACTATGAGTTGTTTGATTGCTTAGATTATGCGTTTTATTTTTTATTTTATCAAACTCTATTTTAAAAAAAATTCAAAAAAAATTTAAATAAATAAATAGCACTAATATTTTTCTTAATTTTTGAAATTAAGTTTGGTGTTACCTTTTTATTATTTTTTTTCTATCTATTTATTTATTTTATTTTGTATTTTTTTTACACAGGTTACCTCTCTAGGAATTCTCTGCACTCTGACGTAGAGATTCCCATTCTTTGTTTTTTTTTTTTTGTTTATGCGCAGAAACAGAGACAAAGAACATCTCTTAGACTTTGATCCTGAACCTGAAAGGACTTTCAGGCAGCGTTTACAATAAACAAGACTTTACAAGGCTGCAGAATCTACTATGGATCTGAATAATACTGATAATGCCAATGTGGCAAACCCGAATGGGAATGAGCAAAGGAGAGTGCTTGGCTCTTACTCTTCTCCTACTGCAGATCTTTGAGTTGAAGCCTCAACTGGTTACCCTGGTGCAACAAAATTGCCAGTATCATGGTCTTCCCCACGAAGACCCAAATCAGTTTATTTCTAGTTTTCTGCAAATTTGTAATACTGTGAAGACAAATGGAGTAAACCCAGATGTGTACAAACTCATGCTCTTTCCGTTTGCTCTGAGGGATGGAGCAAAGCTATGGCTAGATTTCCAACCTAAGGAGAGTTTGGATACTTGGAACAAGGTGGTCACTGAGTTTCTCACAAAATTTTTCCCACCAAAGAAGCTGACTAAGCTTAGGATGGAGGTTCAGACCTTCAGGCAGAAGGATGGTAAGACTCTGTATGAAGTTTGGAAGAGATATAAGCTACTGACTAGGCAATACCCTCCGGACATGTTCTCCAAATGGACTCAACTAGACATCTTTTATGAAGGCTTGGGTGAAATGTCCAAGATGTGCCTAGATAATTCTGCAGGAGGTTCATTGCACAAGAAGAAGACACCGGAGGAGACTATTGAGCTTATTGAATTGGTTGCTAGCAACCAATATTTATACTCCTCTAACAGGAATCCTGTGAACTCTGAGACTCCTCAGAAGAAAGGCGTCATGGAAGTAGAAACTATTAATGCTCTTCTTACTCAGAACAAGCTTATGTCTCAACAAATAAGTCTACTTACTCAACTAATGGGTGGCATGCATGTCTCAGCTATCAACACCCAAAATCCCCCTCAAGAAGCCTCTTATGACATGACAGGTAATTTTGTGCTGAATGATAATTATGATTATGCTCAAGCTTCTTCTGAACAGCTCAATTACATGGGGAGTGCTACTAGAAATCCCAACAATGATCCCTATTCTAAGACCTACAATCAAGGGTGGAGGAATCACCTAAATTTTGGGTGGAGAGACCAATCTCAAAGACCTCAAAATTTCAACAATAATTCTTAGGGCGGCTTCCAACAGAATAATTACAATAACCGCCAATTTCAAGCTCAACAACAACAACCACCTCATCAGGCAAACTCTAAATCCCAAGAAGATTCTAATTGAGAGATGATGATGAGTTTCGTGCAGGAAACCAGAGCCTCCATTAGAAACTTAGAAATACAAATGAGCCAAATAAGCAAGCAATTACCTGAGAGGTCTACAAGCACATTTCCAGGTGATACAGTGGTGAACCCAAGAGAAGACTGCAAGGTTATTCAGTTGATAAGTGGTAAATTAATTGGTTCTGAGACCAAGGCCAATGAAGAATTAGTTGAAAAAGAAACCCCAGAGGAGAAGAAGGAAGAAGTCGAGCGCACACCTCCTAAGCGTGCAGACAACCCTACCCTGATTCTCTTGACACTTATCCTACCTTGCCAAAGGCTCCTGAATACAAGCCAAGAATGCCATACCCTCAGAGGCTTCAGAAGGCTTCCAAAGAAAAACAGTTTTCTAAATTTTTAGATGTCTTCAAAAAGCTACAGATCAACATTCCTTTTGCAGAGGCTCTTGAGCAAATGCCTCTCTATGCTAAATTTATGAAAGAATTGTTGACCCACAATAGGAACTGGAAGGAACAAGAAATAGTGGTGTTAACCAAGGAATGCAGTGCCATTATTCAACACAACCTTCCTGAGAAGATGACAGGCCCAGGGAGCTTTGTCATTCCTTGCACCATTGGAGATGTCACCATTCAGAGAGCTTTATGTGACCTTGGAGCCAGCATCAATCTCATGCCACTTTCAGTGATGAAAAAGCTTCAAATTGAGGAGGTAAAATCCACTCGTATTTCTCTTCAACTTGCTGATCTTTCTATTAAATTACCTGTGGGTGTTGTTGAGGGTTTACTTGTTAAAGTAGGACCATTCATCTTTCCTGTTGATTTTGTTATATTAGACATGGAAAAGGAGGTAAAATCCTCTATTATACTTGGTAGATCCTTTTTAGCTACAGGTAGAGCTCTGATTGATGTACAAAAAACGATGAATTAACCCTGAGGGTCAATGAAGAACAGGTGGTCCTTCATGTTTTTGAAGCTCTCAAGCACCCCAATGATTCTGAAGGGTGTATGAAAATAGATGTTATTGAACCACTTGTTCAAGAGGTACTGAAAGCTGAGGTGCTTGATGACATTCTGGATCCCATCTCTGAGTATGAATTAGTTGAAGTTGATAATTCACCACTCCAGAAGACTATGGTTCACACGCCTAGAGCAGAGGAGGAAGCCCCCAAGCTTGAGCTCAAATCCTTACCTTCTTCTCTGAAATATGTGTTCTTGGGTGAGAATGACTTATATCCTGTGATTATCAGCTCTTCCCTGAAGCCTGAAGAGGAAGAGGCGCTTATTTCAATGCTTAAGAGTATAAAAACAGCTCTTGGGTGGACCATTAGTGACTTGAAGGGGATTAGTCCAACCAAGTGTATGCACAAGATCCTCCTTGAAGATGATGCTAAACTAGTTATGAAACCACAAAGGAGACTCAATTCAACCATGAAAGAGGTGGTCCAAAAAGAGGTAATAAAACTATAGGAAGCAGGAATTATTTATCCTATTTCTGATAGTCCTTGGGTAAGTCCTGTGCAGGTAGTTCCCAAGAAAGAAAGGATAACAGTGATCAAGAATGAAAAGAATGAGCTTATTCCCACAAGAACCGTCACTAGATGGAAAATGTGTATAGACTACAGGAGGCTCAACATTGCTACAAGGAATGATCATTTTCCCTGCCTTTCATTGATCAGATGCTTGAGAGGTTAGCTGGTCATGCATTTTATTATTTTCTAGATGGATATTTTGGATATAATCAAATTACAGTGGACCCTCAAGATCAGGAGAAGACAACATTCACATGCCCCTTTGGAGTATTTGCCTACAGAAGAATGCCTTTTGGACTTTGCAATGCTCCAGCAATTTTTCAGAGGTGTATGCTTTCAATTTTTTTTTATATGGTTGAAAAGTTTATTGAGATATTTATGGATGACTTCACTGTTTTTGGTAATTCTTTTGAATCCTGCCTTAATCATTTATCTCTTGTCTTGAAACGGTGTCAAGAATCAAACCTTGTTTTAAATTGGAAAAAATATCATTTTATGGTTACAGAAGGTACTGTTCTTGGATACCGGATTTCAATTAAGGGAATTGAGGTTGATAGAGCAAAGGTGGAGGTAATTGAAAAATTACCACCACCAACTAATATTAAGGCAATCAGGAGTTTCTTGGGTCATGCAAGATTTTATAGAAGATTTATAAAGGATTTTTCTAAAATTGCTAAACCTCTAAGCAACCTCCTTGGTTGCTGATGTTCCTTTTGTCTTTGATTCTGATTGTTTGCATGCTTTTGAAACTCTGAAAGCAAACCTTACCTCTGTTTCCATTATAGCTCCCCTTGACTAGGATCTACCATTTGAATTAATGTGTGATGCTACTGACTTTGCTATAGGAGCTGTTTTAGGACAGAGGCATGGTAAGCTTGTACATGTCATTTACTATGCCAGTCGTGTGTTAAATGATGCCCAAAATAATTACACAACTATAGAAAAGGAATTATTAGTTGTTGTGTATGCTGTTGATAAGTTCAGGTCCTATTTACTTGGTTCTAAGGTTATTATTTATACTGATCATGCTGCTTTGAAGTACCTTCTAACCAAACAGGATTCTAAACCAAGATTAATCAGATGGGTGTTGCTCCTTCAAGAGTTTGATATTGAGATAAAAGATAGGAAAGGGTCAGAGAATCAAGTAGCTGACCATCTTTCTAGAATTGAGCCTGAAGCAGGAGTACAACCACCCACAGCTATAACTGAGACGTTTCTGGATGAGCAATTGTTCCTCATTCAGCAGGCACCATGGTTTGCAGACATTGCAAATTATAAAGTCATGAATTTTATCCCAAGGGAGTACAGTAGGCAACAAGTGAAGAAGCTATTGACTGATACAAAGTACTACATTTGGCAAGAACCATACCTTTTTAAAAGGTGCTCAGATGGAATCATCTGGAGGTGTGTCCCAGATGAATAAAAATAGCAGATTCTTTGGCACTGTCATGATTCTGATTATGGAGGCCACTTTGGTGGTGAAAGGACAGCTACAAAAGTCCTTCAAAGCGGGTTTTACAAGCTGTCTCTCTTCAGGGACTCAAGAGCATTTGTGAAGCACTGTGGCAGATGTAAAAAAGCTGCAAATCTCCCTGCAAACCATGAAATGCCACACCAGGAAATTCTTGAGATTGAGTTGTTTGATGTGTGGGGTATTGATTTCATAGGACCTTTCCCACCCTCACATTCAAACAACTATATTCTAGTGGCAGTTGACTATGTGTCCAAATGGGTGGAAGTTATGGCTTTGCCCACCAATGATGCCAAAGTGGTAATGAGCTTTCTTCAGAGATATATCTTTAGCCGGTTTGGTGATCCAAGGACACTCATTAGTGATGGAGGAAGCTATTTCTGCAACAGACAGCTGGACTCTCTTCTGCAGAGATATGGAGTCCGTCATAAAGTGGCAACCCCCTATCACCCTCAGACAAGTGGACAGGTTGAAGTTTCTAACAGGGAACTTAAGAGAATTCTAGAGAAAACCGTCAGTGTTTCAAGAAAGGACTGGTCAAGGAAGCTTGATGATGCTCTCTGGGCATACCGAACAACGTACAAGACTCCCATTGGCATGTTCCCTTATCAGTTGGTCTATGACAAAGCCTGTCACTTGCCAGTTGAACTGGAGCATAAAGCTTACTGGGCAATTAGGTATCTGAATCTTGATTCAGAAGCTGCAGGAATCAAGCGAATGCTTTAGCTGAATAAGCTTGATGAATTCAGATATTCAGCCTATGAGAATGCCAAGCTCTATAAGGAGAGAACCAAGCTACTGCATGACAAGAAGATTTCCATCAGAGTCTTTGAGCCAGGACAAAGAGTGCTTCTATATAATTCAAGGCTCAAATTCTTTCCCGGGATGCTGAAATCTTGATGCTCATGACCGTTTGTGGTTACCAGAGCTTCATCGTATGGTCATGTGGAAATACAAGAAGAGAATTCTGACAGGAAATTTACAGTGAATGGCCAGAGGTTGAAGCACTATCTTGGAGGCGAGATTGATCGCCAGAGGTCCACTCATCAGCTGAACTAGCAGAGCTGACCGTCAAGCTAGTGACGTTAAAGAAGCACTTGTCGGGAGGCAACCCGATAAATTTGTATCCTTAGCAATTTTTCGTAGTAGTAGTTTTCTTAGTTATTTTATTGAGTTCTTACTAATTTTCTGATCATGCAGCTATTTTATCACAGGAACCGAACACCTCAAGCTAAAAAAAAAAAGAAGAGAGCACACGACGCGCAAGCGTCACTGACGCGAACGCGTCAATCACGTGTGCGTGAAAAACAAAATTGACAGAGAGTTACGTGAGAATGGCGCTGGACTCATGATTGGCGCACAAACATGACCGCGCGTACGCGTGCGCGTCATTGACGCATCCGCGTGACCTGCAAAATTGACGTAAAGGAGTGTTTGGGCAGAGAGTTATGCTGGCTTGGGACTGGAAGCGTGCTTGAGGCACAAAATTACTCACGCGAACGCGTTGCTGACGCATGCGCGTGAATTGCAAAAATGGTCACGCGAACGCATCGTATGAAATTATTGGGTCCCAAGCCACTCGAACAGAGAGTTGTGCGTGCGCGCGGCTGGCTTCGTGCAAATCGCACAAAACCCATGGCACGCGGATGCGTGCCTGACGCTAACGCGTCATTAAGAAAATTCGCGACCCACGCATACGCGTGCTGCACGCGTACCGTCGCCTTCGCTGCACAGATTTCACTTTTCTTTCTCTCTCTTCCAATCCTAATTCTCTCTTGTTCTTTTATCTTTATATTCTTCTTTTCTCTCACTATTTGTTTCTATTTTCAGTTCTTCTTTGCTTGAGGACAAGCAAACCTTTAAGTTTGGTGTTGACGCTTTACTTAAGAGTTTTCTGTTTATTCCTATGGCACCAAAAAGGAAAGCGAATCATCTTCACTGAGGAGCACAACCTGAAGAATAAAACGACCGCTCGGATAACTAAGGTGGTTGAGTTTCTTTCATTTCCTTTATTCCTTCCCTCTTTTTCTATGTTACGTTCTGGTTTTCTGCTATTTTGCTTTGTTTGTTGCATGATCCTTTATTAGTTAGAATCCTAGGACTAGTTTAGTTTTCTTTTAATTGCTTTAATGCTGAAAAGATATTTCATGTACCACTCACTGAACTTGAATCTAAAAAAAAAAGAAAAAGAAGTGATGTATTGCATGAGAAATTGAGTTAATTTTAAGAATAGTCTGATTTACTTAAAGGTGGTGGTATTTTCTGTGATTTTTGAATGCATGATATGAACAGTGCATATTTGAATTTGAATCAAGGGATGTTGATGTATAAGGAACAGGAATTTAGAGAATTATTATGACTTCTCTGAAATTTAGAAAAATTTAATCCTTGAAAAAAATAATAAAATAATAATAATAATTAAATAAAAGCAAGGTCCAAGGCTCTGAGCATCAATGACTAGGGAGGTCAGACATGATTAAAAGCTCAAAGAGTTGTTTCCCTAGTTATATGCTTGTGGTGTGATTGTGTCAAGTAATCCTTGAGACAGAACACTTAGAGTCGAGATCAAGTGCATTTAACAAGAGTATGCCAAAGGCTTTGAGCACTACTGTTTGGAAGTAACTGAAAAAATAATCAGAACTCAAAGAGAGTTCCCCAGTTAAGTGCTTGTGGTGTTTCTGTGTCAAGTAACTCTTGAGACAAAATATTTAAAGTCACGGCTAGGCTCAAGGTGCAAAGCACCAAAGAAAAATAAATTAAAGTAAATTTTGCTGTGTTCAAGGATTAAACTGAAATATAAAAGATCAGAGAATTCATGATATTATCCGGATTCTAATTCCGAATGACATTAACATTCTTCTGATTCAAAGGAGAGTGAGATGCCAAACCTATTCAGGATTGCAGTTGTAAACCCACTATAAGACGAGACACGAGCTTAATCAAACTCTCATTCTCATGCAAATTCATATCATAAGCTTATATTAGTTTTGGTTGCTTGAGGACAAGCAATAGTTTAAGTTTAGTGTTGTGATGTGTGAGAATCTTTTCTATCTTTTCCTAGTGAATTTGCATGGATTTTGTTGAGTTTAATCAAGAATTAATTATATTTTAGCCACTATGGATGCTATTTTGAGTTTTGCGCAATACTGTTTATTTTAGGTAGCATTCGGCTGGATTTGATGGAGTTTCTACAGCACAAGAATCAAAGGATATGGCTACGAGGAGCGACGCACACACGTGCCTGACGCGTGCGCGTGATTTGAAGGTATCCATGGCGACGCGTACGCATGACTGACGCGTACGAGTGAATTGAAGATTTGCTCAACGATGCGTGCGCGCAATCGACGCATCCGCGTGACTCGCAGAAAATACCATTGACGCGTACGCGTCACTGACACGTACGCGTGACATGCGCCACGTGCAGAAAAATGCTGGGGGCAATTTCTGGGCTGTTTTGACCCAGTTTCCAGCACAGAAAACACAGATTAGAAGCTGCAGAATGGACAAATCAAGTGGTCTCCATCCATCAGCTGAAGACTTGTTAATTAATTCGAATTTAAATTCAAATCTTATTTTTAGAAAAAGATATTATTTTTAATTTTAGATAATTAGATTTTAAATTTATTAGGATTAGTTATAAATAGGAACTTAGATGCCATCAGAAAGGAAGACTGTACATTTTACCAGAACCCTTATTTTTCTTCTCTAAACCATGAGCAACTAATCCTCCATTGTTAAGGTTAGGAGCTCTGTCTATGTGTATGGATTGATTTTATTGCTTTTTCTAATTTAATTCATGTTTTGATTTATATTTCAGTAATTGTTTTCGCTCTTTATTTTATGAATTTGGGTGGAACGGAAGTATGACCCATGTTCTAATTGAGTTCTTGTATAACTTGGAAAAGCTCTATACTTGAACAACAGCTTGAAACATATTATACTGAATTTCTAATTGTTTGTATTTAACGGGATATGTGACATATAATCCCTTTATTTTTTGATAATTAGGATTCTTTTGGTATATAAACTAGAAATTGATCATCACCTTCTAATTGGAATTAATTGACCAAGGAATTGGCAGTTAATGAATTTTAGAGGAGACTAGAAAGGTTTAAAGAATTAGGGTCTAGTCACATATAGTTTGCCATGAATCAAATCTTGCATGATTAAAATAATTAGTAAGAAAAATCAATCCAGAAAAATAGATATCTTTGAAACCTTAACTATTTTCTCAATATTTTATTCCCAACTTATTTATCTGCCTGTCTTTAATATTCCAAATTTGCTGTTTAATGTGCTTTGAATACCAAAACACTCTTTTCTGCTTATCTAACTAATCCTATCAAACGCTATTATTGCTTAATCCATCAATCCTTGTGGGATCGACCCTTACTCACGTAAGGTATTTGGTGCGCGAAATTGTGAACAATACTCTTCACAACTCTCATAATCCACGGTCATGAACCCCAAAAACTTGGTAGTTCAGTACCATGGCATTACACAACTTCGCACAACTAACCAGCAAGTGCACTGGGTCGTCCAAGTAATAAACCTTACGCGAGTAAGGGTCGATCCCACGGAGATTGTTAGTATGAAGCAAGCTATGGTCATCTTGTAAATCTTAGTCAGGCAAACTCAAATGGATATGATGATGAACGAAAATAAACAATAAGATAAAGATAGAGATACTTATGTAATTCATTGGTAGGAACTTCAGATAAGTGCATGAAGATGCCTTCCCTTCCGTCTCTCTGCTTTCCTACTGTCTTCATCCAATCCTTCTTATTCCTTTCCATGGCAAGCTTGTGTAGGGTTTCACCGTTGTCAATGGCTACCTCCCATCCTCTCAGTGAAAGCGATAGCATATGCTCTGTCACAGCATAGCGGAATTCAGCTGTCGGTTCTCGGTCAAGCCGGAATAGAATCCATCGATTCTTTCGCGTCTGTCACTAACGCCCCGCCTGCTAGGAGTTTGAAGCACGTCACAGTCATTCA
>NC_029775.3:97826389-97832511 GCF_000817695.3 Arachis duranensis | reverse complement strand
GAACAAGAACAAGCGGAATTGAATAGAAGAACAATAGTAATTGCATTAATACTCGAGGTACAGCAGAGCTCCACACCTTAATCTATGGTGTGTAGAAACTCCACCGTTGAAAATACATAAGAACAAGGTCTAGGCATGGCCGAATGGCCAGCCTCCCAATGATCTAAGAACTAGATGTCCAAAGATGATCAAAAAATCTGAAATGATCCAAAGATCCAAAGATTGAAGATACAATAGTAAAAGGTCCTATATATAGAGAACTAGTAGCCTAAGGTTTACAGATATGAGTAAATGACATAAAAATCCACTTCCGGGTCCACTTGGTGTGTGCTTGGGCTGAGCATTGAAGCATTTTCGTGTAGAGACTCTTCTTGGAGTTAAACGCCAGCTTTTATGCCAATTTGGGCGTTTAACTCCCATTTTGGTGCCAATTCCGGCATTTAACGCTGGGATTTCTGAGGGTGACTTTGAACGCCGGTTTGGGCCATCAAATCTTGGGCAAAGTATGAACTATCATATATTGCTGGAAATCCCAGGATGTCTACTTTCCAACGCCGTTGAGAGCGCGCCAATTGGACTTCTGTAGCTCCAGACGTCTACTTTCCAACGCCGTTGAGAGCGCGCCAATTGGGCTTCTGTAGCTCCAGAAAATCCACTTCGAGTGCAGGGAGGTCAGAATCCAACAGCATCTGCAGTCCTTTTTAGTCTCTGAATCAGATTTTTGCTCAGGTCCCTCAATTTCAGCCAGAAAATACCTGAAATCACAGAAAAACACACAAACTCGTAGTAAAGTCCAGAAAAGTGAATTTTAACTAAAAACTAATAAAAATATACTAAAAACTAACTAAATCATACCAAAAACATACTAAAAACAATGCCAAAAAGCATACAAATTATCCGCTCATCAGTATTACTTGGTACGACTCGATGCACTTGCCGGTAAGTTAGTGGGTTACAAATACCGCACCACTGGCACAGACAACCTCAGCGACAACTCTCACGATAAAGGTAAACTTAACGGATAAAGAAGCTGAAGCAGGGTTAGGGCTTACCAAAACAGTAGCAGTTTTAACGGTTCAAAATGGAGCCAGAGCAACAGCAACAACAACTCCAACTGTGGCACTGGAGTTCTTGTCAGATTTTAGAAACCAGAACCAGAACTGGCTAGTCTTTCTCTCTCACTAGCGACGGCGGCTCCGACCACACCAGCAGCGATGGCGGCGGCGACGCACAAAACTCCTCTAGTGGTGGCAACGCGGGGCTTGACAACGACAAACCCTAGTAGCAGCGGCGACAGGAGTGGCTTCGACAGCAACACCTCGGCGCGGCAATGGCGTGGTGGCGACGCAACAGTAACGAGCTTCAGCACCGGCGAAGGCAGTCTAGCAGTGGCGAACGGCTTCTCTGCTCCCCTCAACTCCGTGCTCGCTCTCTTAGATCTCCCTCCCGACGGCACAGTAACGGTGACGTTGGCATTGATGCCCACCGGCGCCGTCTCCCTCTCTTCTCCCCACTCCCTTTCTTCTCTTCCTTCGGTCCCCCATCTCTCTTTCCTTATTTCTCTTTTCTTTTTTTTTTCTTCCTGAATATGCTGCATGGGCTTAGGGAAGAAAAGGGGTTCGGTGGCTGAGGAGATAAGGCGGCTGAGTTTTTGGGAAAATTAGGGTTATGGTGATATTTTGAGAATTTAGGGTGTTGGTAAAAATTAGGTATAGGGATAGTTTGGTAATTTTAATAAGATTGGAGTATAAAGTATTAATATTTGAGAAACTAATTTAATCTCTAAAATTACTTTAAAATATTATTTGTGGTATAAAAATACTAATTGATTCTCAATAAATTACTCTAATTGAAAATACATGGTAATATAATTAATTTTCTTTATCTTTAACTTAAAGTATTAAATGATATAAATACAATTCATCTAATATCGAATTATATAAAATTATTATTCTTTTACAACTGTTAAGCTATATAATTTAAAGATAGTAAATTATTCAATAACTATAGAATTAATTAAAATTTTTAATTAATTATCAAAACCTAATTTAATTAGCTTTAATAAAATAATTTCTAGAAATAAATTTCTATTGAATAAACGAATTGAAATTAATTTATAATAAGATTTATTTAAAAATTCTGGGTCTTACATTTAAAATTAAAACAAATTGAATATAAATAAAATAAAAAATTAGTATATGTATTATAATATGTATACATATTAGTAAGAAGTGTGCCAGCTTGGTGGTACAACTATCCTCCTTGCATTTGGTGTTCTTCCACAACGTTAGTGCGTTTGAGGCTCTCCTTTATAACCGAGCAATTCGGTTCAGTCCAGTTTTTACCGAATTTGACCGGTTTATATCGAATTTGACCGATTTTGTATTTTAAGCGGTCCGAAGTTTGGACTGAACCGGTTTATCAATTTTTCGGTCGAATCGATCGGTCCAGTTTTAATAACTGTGCGTATTAAACACATTTTGGACATGACAATCATTTGATACTCGTCCGATATACATGCTTTTTGTATCCAACCGTATCTTAGTAAAAAAATGAAATGCTTTGACAAACACGCTTAAATACATTTAAATACAATCACGTATCAGCCATGTCCAATCTTATTCATAACTTATATTAATTACCTTAATTAATATGTGTTCTTATTTTCTGTTTCATAATTAGGTTGTTAAATTAATATATGTTAATTGAATCCTTTTTAAACATTCTTTGGATTTTTTGCTTTTATTTTCTGTTTGACAATCAGATTTGTCCTCACAATTGATTCCTGTTATTTACATATTTAAGAGGGAAGAAAAAATCAAAGAGGGGGAGAAATTTTATGTAGTAGATATACTTCGTTGAATTGTCGTGTCTATATATTGGATATATTTTAGACACGATATTTATTGACATTCGTTCGATACGTATATTTGCTGTGTTTTATTGTGTATTAATAGAAAGATATTTTTATTAGACACATCCACAAAAACACTTTTATTAAACATAATTATAAACAAGAGTTGACAAAAATTGATAAAAATATTATTAAAATATTATTATAATTTATCTAAAAAATATTTTATATTTTATATATATGTTGTGTTCTCATATCTTATAAAAAAATTAAAATTTATATATTTATGTGTCTTGTATTGTATTGTGTCCTATATCCATGTTAATGATTTAGTGTTTATACTTCATAGGTAATATTACACTTGAAATTATGACATACGATTTTCAGGATTTATTGAAGAAAAATAGTTTAATATTTTAAAATTAGCTAAAATAATTAATGTTTTGAATTAGTTTAAACAAAGAGAGATAAAAATGCAATAATAAAAATATAAAAAAGTTTAAGAGATCAACTACATAACAAGTTTAAAATTTTTTTTATCAGGATGAACACTTTTATTAAAATTTTAGATACAAGACGATCCATTTCCTATTTAAACCATGAGCGGAAAATGCTAAATAGCTAACAGAAGTCCAGGCAGCGAGCGGCGATAGAGATCGCGAGGCTGGCTCTGCCACAGAGTGTTACTGTCCTTCCTCTCATCTTCCCATGCCGGTGGCCGGAGATCCCTTACCACAAGCCATGTGTTAAAGTACTCTCTGAACTGAGTTATGAGCCCATTCTTGAGCTTCCAAACGTGCACCCAATAGGCCTTTCCTTCCCACCCTTCGGCGATGACACAGTCTCCAATGGCAGTGACGCTTCTCGGCTCGAACCGGAACCCATCGTTGTGAGGCTTCTCCCCTGTTAGGAGCCTCATCATGTGTTGGCATTGTGGTGGACCATGGAACCACCATTCAAGATCACTTGCCACCAATTTGGATACCATGTCCATTTTCTTTACTTCTCCCAATAGTGCCTTGTATAGCAATTCAACTATTGCTTTGTTGTGAACTTGAAATGCCATGGTGTTTTGGAAAATTCGATCACTCCCTGTGTTTTGGAGGGATTGATTTTGCCACATTTTTATAGGCCTAGCAGTTAGGGATATATGTGTCCTAAGTTTGGTTCTTTCGAATGATTGATTCTAAGAAGAAAAGAAAAAACGAAAATGAAAAAACATAGATGGTTGAGATTTATTGATTTATGTGGTGGGGGTATTATTGAAGGGTTTTGGATTAGCTCCTAGAAAGTAGTGTGATTAATGCTGCATCTTTGAAATGACAAAATATGTCACACTCAAATATACAAATTAAACAATAATAATAAATGAAAATTATTTGCGCGATTCTGATAAAAATCTTAAACCGATTCGATTTAAGGTTCAATTTAAGATAAAAATCATTTGACAACGAGATAGATTAAAAAAAATCAGTCAAAAATTTAGTATAATTTTTTCATAATTAATTAATTTAAAATAATAAATCATATAAATAAACTTTTTAAAATATTAACCCCCCTAAACTGAACTTTTGAATCATTAAATCTCTAACTCTACAAATTCGATAACCGATTTAATAATAAAACAGGTATATATATGATGGAAAAACTTCTATTCTTTTATGAAATATTCATAGTCTTAGTTGAATTTTTAATAATAAGGCATAAACTTTGATAATTACATCACAAATGAAATAATATCTAAAAAAAAGTTGATAATTTCACATGATAAGCAAGAAAAACTTGTCATAATCATAAGGTATTTTTAGTTCTAATAATTATAACTTATAAGTGGAGTTAACGATGTGAAGTAGATGTAATAGTGATACAGCCAAATCAAAATTTTGGGTTTGCTGCTCTAAAATGATCAAATAAGTAAGATGCTTAGCATGACCTTCGAATAGGCCTATATATTCCATCATTTTCTGAGGATATATGTTAGGTATATTCTTAAAGGTTTGTGAAATTTACATTGATGTTTTTGGAATGTAGGATGCAAAACCTTTCCCTTCTCTTGTTACAGCTTAGGCCTTTGGACAACTTGCCCCTAATTAGAATCGGATACTTGAGTTAGTGACAAATGAACAAAATCAGTAACCGCAAATATTCATCAATGGAGAATTTGATTAAATGGTATAGTAGGTACCATCTATTTTTAACCAATTTGAATTAGTCGAGTGGTTAGTCCATTCCGATAGACCCTTATTAAATAAAAATTGACCCGCTACAACAAAAAAGGTAACATCTATTTTTTGTCAAAGACTAATTTATCGTCGATCTAAACTTTATTTAAGAGCAATAAATTACTAATATGTATAAAGTAGAATTTAAATTTCCTGCCACTTTGCTTAAGTAGATGAATAAACTAACAACTTAATCAAACTAATTTAGCTTCATATGTAATTTAATTTGTATCCTCAAACTTGTGTGTGTATAAAAATTCACATGGATGATGGATCGGCAACTTAATGAGTTTGTGCTTATTAAATATGTAAATTTAATTTATACATTGGATTAATTATGAAATTAAAACAATTAGGCTATGTTTGGTTGGAAGGAAAGAAATAGAGAGGAAAGAAATAGAAAGGAAAGAAAGAAAAGGAAAGAAATTGAGTGGATTTTTATTTTCTTTAGATGTGTTTGGATGAAAGGAAAATAAGAAGGAAAGAAATGGTATAAAAAGACAATTTTACTCTTACATTATAAAATATATTGAAAAAGGTAAAGGGGTAATATTGGAAGTAGAGAGAGATAAATAGTTTTCTCTCCATTTTCTCTCCATTGTTGGAGGGAAAGAAAATTGGTGGGTCCCACCAATATTTTTCCATTCATTTTTCTTCCTCTCCCATTTTTCTCCTCAACCAAACAAAGGAAAATAACTATTTTCCTTCCAATTTCTTTCCCTTCCTTTTCTTTCCTCCCATTTTCACCTCAAACAAACACGCCATTAGTGATGAATACTTTATCTTGAAAGAAAAATCACTTTGATTGTATCTGAAACATTTTCTTTGAATTTAGATGCCAATTTTTCCTCCGCCGGCTTCTCGAATTTTCATCATATGCTAAATTAACTTATTTAATTAATTAAATATAACATTGATCCTTTTCTAAAAATACCTTAGTTTTATAAATTTTGGTATACTCTTACGTTTTTTTAATCCAAATATATATCTTATATTTTATTTGATTTCATCAGAAGTATAATTTTATTAAAATAATTTGCTGAAAT
>NC_029775.3:97825489-97826338 GCF_000817695.3 Arachis duranensis | reverse complement strand
ATATATATATATATAGTACAAAAAAAATCAATGTGAAATTTAAAATGCTTTCTTTTGAATATACACTAAACTTTTTTGTTACAAACTAAATTAATTTATTTGGTTTGTACAATTGTTACAAATGATCCAAATTAAAAATTATTAAAAAACAAATAATTAGAATTGAGTACTGTTTTATTACTTCAAGTCTTGTGGGCCTAGATTTTTCTGCTTTTGCCTTTTAGAAGAGTGATATGTTTTTAAGTGTTAATGTAAAATTTAAAACTCCAAATTTGTTCCTCTCATTTTACAATAAAGAACCATACATAATTAACCTTCGAAAATATTTAATAACAAAAAAAATTAACTAAAAATAGTCAAAATTTATTTTATTTAATATTTATTAATTATTATAATAATTACTAAATATTAAATAAAAAATTCTAACTATTTTTTTTCTCACTAACATTACTATTAACTTTATCCTCTCTATATGTACATTGATGTCTCCATCACGGTGATTCTCTTTCCATATCACACTACCATTGGCAAAATGAACCCCATTTGCATTTATTTCAACTCCTAATTTTATGATATATAGAAGTGGTACCACACACTTATCAAGATCATCATGGCCACAAATACGAACCTTATTGCTTTAATTTCCATACATTTAATTTGTTCAAATCATAGTTAGTAGGGCCACTACTTAGGATGGTTCACACATTATGGGCACATATACATATAGAATTGAAAATACAAAAGTGGCATGCTCCATTGCTTTGAAATAATCACATCTATTATATCTATTATATATTACTAATTTTATAACTTAATTTCATAATTAAAATATATTATATATTATTTCTA
>NC_029775.3:97796065-97824900 GCF_000817695.3 Arachis duranensis | reverse complement strand
AGGTCATTGATAAATATATTTATTGAAAATCTTTAACGAGACATTCATCTACGCATTTTTACAACGTTTGTAAAATTGATTACTGACGGTTTAGCCGTCAAACCGTGAATAAAACTATTGGCAAAAGTAATTACTCTTGTAGTAAAAGAGTACTGGACTAGCTATAGATGGCTGCTATATTTCCTCATATGATGTGTAACATGTAGAAGAGTAAAAGAAAAAATCGAGAGCAATATTTCAAGACCAACATGATATTTAAAAATTAAAGAATAAAAAAACAAAAGCCTATATTTAAAAGAAATTAAAAATAAATTTTAAAAGGTTGACAATAAAAAATTAACAAATAAAAACACACAAATGTCTAACAAAATAATTCCCTTTCAATATCAAACAAGTTTTTGTCTCTTATTTTTACAAATAGAAGGCGAATAACATTACCCTTGTCATTGATGATTCCACCAAAGTTTCACATAGAAAAAGAACAAAAAACAGAGTTCCTCTCTATTCCCATTTGTATGGCAATGCGAAAGCATATTGAGTCAGAGAATAATCAACATCGTCAAGACATCGTGCCGAAAAATGATTCTAATAAGAGATGCAGAGTTATTTACGATTTTTTTTCTGGTTGTTATTTGTAATATTCTGTTGTTATGTTTTTTTATGTTTTTCTTATTGGCACTGAGTGCTAAACTTTTTCCTATTTATGTCAAGAGCACAAGCAACTATCGTCAAAAAATATTTTTGCCCATATTTAAACAGAATTTTACTATAATGCTAAGGAGACAATAATTAAAGTTATCTTATTTGGTTTAATATTTATGATTTTTATAGTGAATACTAAATAAGATTATTTTATTTAGATTGTTTGAACTAATTATTTTATTATCTCTAAGCAATATTATTAAAATTTTAATAGTGAATTCTATTTAACTTTTTCCATTTTAAAGGATAAGTTACTCTTTGTTACATGTCACATTATCATTGGTTAAAATCTTGGTTTTGGATGATTCTTTTAAGAGCAATGCTAGGGGACCAGCAGTTTTATTGAATTTTGGCCAGCATGTAACCAGCAGAGGAAGGTGAGCCATTGGATGAAATCTCACACCAATCTCACACCATCAAATCATCATTGATGGCTAGTTGATGGCTAACAATCACAAAAATTGCTGGCCCCCTAGACTTTTCCTTCTTTTAATTAGTTTTGAATTTTTTTAAATGATTCTTTTTACTAATTTTAGATAATTCTTTTTTTTATGTTTTGGATCTTTCTTATTTTTTAGAGTTTGGATAATTTTTTAATAGTTATAGATTCTTTTTTAGTTTTTAAAGTTTTTTTAATATTTTTATAAATGTCTCGTTTTGTTAAGTTTTGAAATTGTTAAAATTATCAGATATTTCTTTTTTTATTAAATTTTGGATATTTCTTTTTGTTACATTTTGGATGTTTTAGAATTTTAGAATGTTTAAAATGATTTTAGATGTTTTGTTTTAGATCTTGGATGTTTCTTTTCCGTCGTGAGTGAGGGAGCCGCAGTGGTCAAAGACGATGCGTGTCACAACAGAGGGATCAGAGATGGTCGATGCGAATGTGGATCGGAGTGGGGGATTAGGATTTGTCACAAGAATGTAGAAAAAGGGTTGCTGTGAAAAGTGTTGTCCTAGATCAAAGATAATGGTCATATAACTAACCCTCTAAAAACGTTGCATTTGGTTGACAAGCGTTGTCTTTGATCAAAAGCATCACTTTTCATATGTTTAGACAACGTTTTTAAAGAGTTATCTCATTCTAAATTTGTTGTAGTGGATTTGTGTGCTAAATGATGAAAGATAAAAAGCAAGGTTATGAGAATCGGACCGGTCATTGAACCGTTTGATTTACTGGTTCATTAATTCATTGGTCCAATCGGTCCAATCGTAATTCAACCGAAAAAATCGTTTTAAAATAAAATAATAAGTAAATTATAGAACATCTCTTATCAATACAATAAAAAACAATCAATAAATCATCAAGACAATAAAAATTATAGAATATGTATATTGCTATAATATAAAATTACAGAACATGTTGTCTACTTATTACTTATTATTATGACTGCCTCTATCACCATTTCATTGTGCTGATGATTTTCAATGCTGCAAGCTACTCCACTCCTAATTTTGAGCTGCTCCCTAATAAAGTTTCAAGTAGAAATTTCAAAACATTTTAATACTATGGCTCAAAACATATTAAAGTTTGAGGTGTATGCATGTATTCAATGAAATCAAAGCAAAACAAATTGTGAGAAGAACATTAAACTTACTCATGGTTTTTATAGAAAGCATTCCATCTGTTTTACAAGCTTCAAATATAAACAGCTCAAATGCTCATCAATAAAATATAAAAATTATGTAGATGTTTTTTCTATCTAAAATGAATAGTCCAATTGTTAAGTTATTCCAGTTATCAGCATTATTGCTAGATGTAAAACCCGGCTAATTAACGGCTAATTAATCCATAAATGAGAATTTATTCTAGAAAGTCCTAAATGTAATTTTTTATGGCTAAATGTGATAGAGGAGATTGAGACGAAAATTTTGGTACCAATTTTATAGAATTCGGACCAAGATTGAACCGAAGAGGCCAAACCGGACTAACCAGACCCAAAGTGGGCCCTTGGCCCAACTAAACTAAACCCAAATCCTAGTTTTCAGCACTCTCTCTCCTCATTAAACACACACACACGCTGAAATGGTGGAGAGGAAGGGAAGAATACTCTCTCAACTTCTATCTCTCACTTGATCTTCAAACCACCATAACTTTTGATCTAAAGCTCCGATTGCCGCACCGTTTGCGGCCACGCGTTCACCGCGGAGAGTTCTACAAAACCCATACAATCAGTCTTGAGGTAAGCCACGCTTTGCTCTTCGAATTTCCAGCCTTGTTTTCGAGTTTCATGAGCAAAAATGTTGAGATTTTGGGCTCTTTGATGTTATAGGACCCAACTCTCTTGATAGAGAAGGTTAATCTTGTCTCCTTGGATCTTGGGTGTGGTAAGATTCTCAACCCTAGTGTAATTTATTGTTCTATGATGTTTGGGTATTGAGATGTTGTGTATGGGTATGATGATTGTGGCTTAGGTTGTGTATGTGTGAATATTGGGGCTTGATTGGTGATTTTGGAAAGCTTAAAAAAAGAATTTGGTGGTAAAAAATATGTTCTTGGAGGTCTTGAGGCCTTGAGAGCTTGAGGAAAAGTGGTTTGGAAGTACTCCGGTTGAGCTTGGGAAATCGGCTAAGGTATGGTAGGAAATACTTAGGCTAGAGGCCCTAAGATAGGCATTGAATGGTTGATGTTGTTGAATGATTGAGATATATGATGTGGTCATATATGTGATGATGATTATTGATGCCTTGATGGTATGATGTATGAGAAATATGCATGTTGTGATATATGCTTCATGATTGGTTGTGGTTGAATTGTGGGTTGAACCATGTTGATGGTGAGTATGACACTGATTGTGTGAAATGATGATTTATTGGAATTGGTGTTGTTGAAAATTGGCATGAGAAAGAGTATGTGATATGTCAATGTGTTTGGGTTTGAACCACTTGGGTGAAGTGGGTTAAAATGATGGGATAGTGATTTTGTAAATTGCGGTAAAGTGTAAATGTGTGAGTTGAGGAGGCTTGATGTTGAATTTGATATATTTTGATTGATTTCAAAGAAAAGGGATGAAATTGGAATGTTTTGATTGATTTTGAAAAGAGTTGAAAATGGCTTGTTTTGCAAATGGCACTTTGTGGTTTTGTATGAAAAACATGGTTTTTGGGCATACTTTGACAGGACATAACTTGGACTATGGATCTCTGTTTTATACCAAATCTATTTAGAAATGAAATTGGATCCGGGATGTCCATGCCATTCGAAGAACGGGTGAAAAATGATTTAAAATGAGAAAGTTATGTCCGTCAGAAGATTGGGATTTGAAATTGTGAATTCTGCAGCTTTTAACTTAGAAAATTTTTAGCAGAATGACCCCTCGCGCGTAGGCACACTTGGCGCATACGCGCCGTTCTTCCAGAAAGCGCCATCCACGCATGCGCGTGATGTGCGTGGGCGCGCCGAATCTGCTGCACCCAATGCCCAGCCATTTTCCAGAGAGTTGTGCCAGTTTTGTGCCTGGGGCACGAGAGTACCCACGCGTACGCGTGGCTGACGCGTGCGCGTCGATTGGCTAATTTTCAATCCACGCGTTAGCGTGCATGACGCATACGCGTTGATAAGTTTTGTGGCCATCCACGCGTGCGCGTGGAGGGCGCGTACGTGTGGCCCTGTTTTCATCCCAAAGTTGATTTTTAAGTTTTAAAAGCGAAATCTCATACTTCTAAGCCTCCGATCTCACCACTTATGTCTTAAATCATTATGATATGCCTAGCCATTAGAAAAGGAGCTAGGGAATGTGGTAACTTGCGAGTGAAGCAAGGGAAAAATGAATGATCAATGAGGATCAAAGATGTTCATGTGAGAGGCAGAGGATGGTGGTGGAAGTGCTTGTTATGCCATGGGCCGAAAGGCCGTAATTGTTAATGAAATGGATGGTTATGGATTTAACCGTGAGCCGAATGGCTGGTTATGGATTTAACCGTGAGCCGAATGGCTGGTTATGGATTTAACCGTGAGCCGGATGGCTAGATTATTGCCGTGTTACGGCGGAGCCATGATTATGGCTAAGTATAAATGCATATATGTTGTTGAATGAATTGTGAATATTGAACTTCCACTATTGGAGATGAGAGTTTCCCTGGAAGGAAGCAGTGATTAGCCACCACGTGCTCCAGGTTGAGACTCGAAGCTCTTTTGACCCTATGTCGTAAGGGTGGCCGGGCACTATGAAATCCCCGGATGAGCTCGCCCCCGTAAATATTCACCAGTGAAGGTGATGGATATAGATCATGATTATGATCAAGTTTATGATGAGTATAACTCGAGTTGGGGATGCGCGACATAGGGACAGTCCAATGGTTAGCTACCAAGACTTGTCGGGTTGGCTCTATAACTGACAGATGATATCATCAGCCATTAGGAACAGGCATTCATCATATGCATACTGTATGAATTGTTTGAGATTGCCTATTTGACTGCATATTACTTACTAATTGTCTAAATGCCTTAATTGTTCCTATTTGTATATTCCTTGTTTGATATAACTGTGTTTGCTACATTATGCTCTTGCTGGTGGTTGGGAGGTGTGAAGGAATTGGAAAGGGAAGTATTAGTTAGACTGAAGAATCTTTAGTCAGATGCCCTTTTATGGTTTAGCTTGTTTATAAACTTTGAATTATCTGGAGGAAGTTCTAGGATTTGCCTTCGGCTTTCCTCTATTATTATGTATTATATATGTGGAAGCTGTTACCATGCTGGGGACCTCTGGTTCTCACCCATGCGGATTTTGTGATTTTCAGATGTAGGACGTGAGGTTTCTCGTTGAGGCCTGCTGGAGACTTCTGGATTAGCGAAGATCCTTTATTCTCGGGACTATGTTTTGGTTTATATGTTTTGCTTAGATACTTTTATCTCCATTAAATAATACAAACTGTGATGACTCCTCTTATGGGAGATTTTAGAGAATAGGTTTTTGTATTTGTGTCCCTTTAGGTTTCCTTTGGGGTTTTCCTTATTTTATCATATGTATATATTGCTATGCTCGGACCGGTTATCTTCGCGGCCGGATTTTGAGTCTTGATATTCCTGCTTTTGACACTCCTTTGTATATATATAATCTTGCGTTGGTTTATCCTTGTTCGTTACGTTATCGATCGGAGTGTTGCGCTTTCGAGTTGCGATTTTTGTTTACCCTTTTTTCTACAAAGGCTCCTAGTTATAATCAATCATTCATACTACTATATGTAATAAATTTTTATTTTAGAGGTCGTAATACCTTGCCATCTCTGAATTATGACTTAAGCATAAGACTCTGTATGGTAGGGTGTTACATTATGGTATCAGAGCAGTTTGTTCCTATAGAGCCTGAGGGATGGACTGACTATGCTTCTGTGCATTCTCTGTATGTGTGTTATGTGTTATTAGTATATCTGCTTGATATAATTGGCATAAACGTTCATGAGCATGCATTTGGGACTTTGAAGCACTAGACTTCCGATATTGAGACTGATCAACTTAATATCGATTGTTTGGTGTGTATAGGGACCAGATGGCGCCTCGTGGACGCGGTAGAGGCCGTGGAAGAGGTCATACAAATGCTCGTGCACCGGAGAATAACCCTAATGATCTGGTGAACTTTATGACGGCATTGGAGAACATGGCTGCTGCTATGCAAGCTACTGCTGAGGCTCTTGGTCAACAGATGAACAACCATGGTAATGATGGAGGTGGAGTTCAGGACCTGATGACACTGGCAAACATTTTGCAGGTTAATCCGCCTAAGTTCAAGGGAACTGCTAGCCCGACTGAGGCTGATACATGGTTTCAGGCTATAGAGCGAGCACTGCAAGCACAAGTGGTACCTGAAGAACAGCGTGTCGAGTTTGCTACCTATATGCTCACCGGTGAAGCGTCGTATTGGTGGCAAGGTATCCGACATCTTCTGCAGCAGGGTGATGACTATATCACCTGGAATGTCTTCCAAGAGGAGTTCTATAAGAAGTACTTTCCGACTTCTGCTAGGACGGCTAAGGAACTTGAGTTACTACAGCTGAAGCAGGGTACCATGTCCGTATCAGAGTATACTGACAAGTTTGAAGAGCTGTTCAGGTTCTCTCGTATGTGTCAAGGGACTCCGGTGGAATATGAGGAATGGAAGTTTGTTAAGTATGAAGGAGGACTCCGGAGTGATATCTTCAGTTCAGTAGGACCAATGGAAATCAGGACTTTCTCCGAATTGGTGAACAAGTGTAGGGTTGCTGAAGAGTGTGTGAAAAGGGCAACCGCTGAGAAAGGGAGTCACAAAGGATCATTCCCACAAAACCAAGGGAAGAGCTTTGCAGCTAGGGGTCTGCCTTTCAAGAGGGGAAGCTCTTTCAGGAGGCCCAACAACAACAACTCCTAAGGGAAGAAGTTTGGGAAGCAGCCTCAGAATGATCAAGCTTGTACTAGATGTGCGAGTCACCATCCAGGAGCACCATGCAAGGCCAGATGGGGTTTGTGCTACAATTGTGGAAAGGCGGGGCATAAAGCCGCAAGTTGTCTGAAGAAGCAGAAACAAGGTGCTGGGAAGGCACAACAGACTGGTCGGGTGTTCACCACCTCAGCTATAGGTGCCGAGGGATCTGAGACACTTATTCGAGGTAACTGTGAAATGGCTAGTCAAACGTTAAATACTTTATTTGATTCGGGAGTATCACATTCATTCATTGCATTTGAGAAAGCCCATGAGTTAGGATTGAAGATCGTAACCTTAGGTTATGATCTAAGAGTGTATAATGCTACCCATGAAGCCATGGTGACTAGGCTAGGATGCCCGGAAGTTTCCTTTAGGTTCAATCAGCGTGATTTTGTTCATAATTTAGTCTGCTTACCGATGATCGGTCTTGATCTTATCTTGGGATTGGACTGGTTATCTAAGAACCATGTCTTGCTTGATTGTTCTACAAAGTCGGTGTACTTTATTCCGGAAGATACAGAAGGGCCGGTCGTGGTGAATAATTATTACTTGAATTCGATGATGGTGAACTGTTCTGGAATCGAATGTCAGGGTATCCTGTTGTTAACCGCGGACGTTTCGGGTGATGATCAAAGGTTGGAGCAGATTCCGGTTGTGTGTGAGTTTCCGGAAGTGTTTCCCGATGATATTGATGAGTTTCCACCTAACCGAGAGGTTGAGTTTGCTATTGAATTAGTGCCCGGGGCGGGACCAATCTCAAGTGCTCCTTATAGGATGTCACCGTTAGAGATGACTGAGTTGAAGTCTCAATTGGAGGATTTGTTGGATAAGAATTTTATACGACCAAGTGTCTCTCCGTGGGGTGTGCCAGTGCTACTAGTAAAGAAGAAAGATGGGAGTATGTTGCTCTGTGTGGATTACAGGCAGCTGAACAAGGTCACAATAAAGAATAAGTACCCATTGCCGAGAATTGATGAAATCATGGATCAATTACAAGGAGCTGGAGTTTTCTCCAAGATCGATTTGCGATCCGGTTATCACCAGATAAGGGTGAGGGGTGAGGATATCCCTAAGACCGCTTTCAGGACTCGTTATGGTCATTACGAGTACACTGTAATGTCTTTTGGGTTGACAAATGCTCCAGCAGTATTCATGGATTATATGAATAGAGTTTTTTGTCTGTTTCTGGATAAATTCGTTGTTGTCTTCATTGATGACATACTGATTTACTCCAAGACCGAAGAAGAGCATATGGAACACTTGAGGACCATGTTGCAGATTCTAAAGGAGAAGAAACTCTATGCAAAACTGTCTAAGTGTGAGTTTTGGAAGAGTGAGGTGAAGTTTTTGGGTCACGTGGTGAGTAAGAAGGGAATAGCCGTAGATCCAACTAAGGTGGAGGCTGTGATGGATTGGAAGCAACCAACCACCGTAACGGAGATAAGGAGTTTTCTGGGCTTAGCTGGCTATTACCGAAGGTTTATCAAAGGCTTTTCACAGATAGTTTTGCCAATGACAAAGTTGACCCGCCAAGACACTCCGTTTGTTTGGACTCCTGAGTGCGAGGAGAGCTTTCAGACATTGAAGAAAAAGTTGACCACTGCACCTGTGTTAGTGTTACCTGAGCCGAACGAGTCATTTAAGGTGTACTGTGATGCCTCATTGAAGGGTCTAGGGTGCGTGCTGATGCAGCATCATAATGTGGTGGCGTATGCCTCACGGCAGTTGAGACCGCATGAAGTTAATTACCCTACGCATGATTTGGAGCTTGCTGCGGTCGTGTTTGCGCTAAAGGTGTGGAGGCATTACCTCTATGGGGTTAAGTTCCAAGTTTTCTCTGATCATAAGAGCTTGAAGTACCTCTTTGATCAGAAAGAACTTAATATGAGGCAGAGGAGGTGGATGGAATTATTGAAGGACTACGACTTTGAGTTGAATTACCATCCGGGAAAGGCGAATGTAGTGGCGGATGCGTTAAGTCAGAAGTCATTATATGCGGCTTGGATAATGCTTCAAGAGGAGAAGTTGCTCAAGGGATTCGAGAGTCTAAAAATTGGTGCTCGAGAAGTATCCGGAACCTTATGTTTGAGCCGATTAGAAATCTCAAGTGATTTTAAGTCCGAACTCCTAAAGGCTCATCAAAATGATGAAGCGTTATGGAAGGTGTTACCGGCTATTGAGTAAGGAAAACAGTGGAGAGTGTCAGAAGGAAAAGATGGGTTATGGAGATTCAAGGGTAGGATCATTGTGCTGGATGTTGGCACTTTGAGGCAGGATATCTTAAAGAAGGCATACAAAAGCGGCTTCTCCATTCACCCGGGAAGTACTAAGATGTACCATGATTTAAAGGCGATGTTTTGGTGGCCGGGTATGAAGAATGATGTGGCAAAATATGTATCAAAGTGCCTAACATGTCAAAAGGTAAAGATTGAACATCAAAGACCTTCCGGGATGTTGCAACCTTTAGAGATTCCACAATGGAAGTGGGAAAGTATTGCAATGGACTTTGTGTCGGGATTGCCAAGGACTAGGGCTGGTTTTGATGTTATATGGGTGATTGTGGACCGACTGACAAAGTCAGCTCACTTTCTACCCATTCGTATGACTTACACCCTCGAGGAGCTAGCACGGTTATACATAAAGGAGATTGTGAGACTTCATGGTGTACCTGCTACTATAATCTCTGATAGAGATCCTCGTTTCACTTCAAGATTTTGGGGTGCATTTCAGAATTCTTTTGGAACCCGATTAAGCTTGAGTACGGCTTACCATCCTCAAACAGATGGTCAATTCGAGAGGATGATCCAAACACTAGAGGATATATTGAGAGCTTGTGTTTTGGACCAACCGGCGAGTTGGGATCGGTATATGCCATTAGTGTAGTTTGCATACAATAATAGTTATCATGCGAGCATCGGAATGGCTCCGTATGAGGCCTTGTACAGGAGGAAATGTCAATCTCCGCTATGTTGGTATGAAGCTGGGGAGAAGGGCTTGTTGAGGCCGAAAATGATAGCTGAGACTACTGAACAAGTCAAGAAAATCCGAGATAGGATGTTTACGACGCAGAGTCGTCAAAAGAGTTACGCCGATCAGAGGCGAAAGCCCATAGAATTTGAGGAAGGAGACCATGTTTTCCTTAAAGTTACTCCAACCATGGGAGTAGGTAAGGCGATTAAAACAAAGAAGTTGAATCCTCGATACATTGGTCCATTTCAAATCCTGGAGAGGGTTGGACCGGTGGCGTATCGGATGGCTCTACCATCTCATCTTTTGAACCTGCACGACGTGTTTCACGTGTCGCAGCTTCGGAAGTACACTCCTGATGCTAGCCATGTGTTGGAACCTGAATCGGTTCAGTTAAGAGAAGATTTGACGCTTTCAGTGGCTCCGGTCAGAATTGATGATACTAGTATCAAACGGTTGCGTGGAAAAGAGGTTTCATTAGTCAAAGTGGCATGGAGTCGATGCGGTGTTGAGGAACACACTTGGGAACTTGAGTCGGAGATGCGAACGAATTATCCGCACTTATTCTCAGGTAATTACATTTGAATTTTGTGGGCAAAATTCCCAATTAGGTGGGTAGAATGTAAAACCCGATTAATTAACGGCTAATTAACCCATAAATGAGAATTTATTCTAGAAAGCCCTAAATGTAATTTTTTATGGCTAAATGTGATAGAGGAGATTGAGACGAGAATTTTGGTACCAATTTTATAGAATTTGGACCAAGATTGGACCGAACGGGCCAAACCGGGCCAACCGGACCCAAAGTGGGCCCTTGGCCCAACTAAACTAAACCAAAACCCTAGTTTTCAGCACTCTCTCTCCTCATTAAACACACACACACGCTGAAATGGTGGAGAGGAAGGGAAGAACACTCTCTCAACTTCTATCTCTCACTTGATCTTCAAACCACCATAACTTTTGATCTAGAGCTCCGATTGCCGCACTGTTTGTGGCCACGCGTTCACCGCAAAGAGCTCTACAAAATCCATACAATCAATCTTGAGGTAAGCCACGTTTTGATCTTCGAATTTCCAGCCTTGTTTTCGAGTTTCATGAGCAAAAATGTTGAGATTTTGGGCTCTTTGATGTTATAGGACCCAACTCTCTTGAGGGAGAAGGTTAGTCTTGTCTCCTTGGACCTTGGGTGTGGTAAGATTCTCAACCCTAGTGTAATTTGTTGTTCTATGATGTTTGGGTATTGAGATGTTGCGTATGGGTATGATGGTTGTGGCTTAGGTTGTGTATGTGTGAATATTGGGGCTTGATTGGTGATTTTGGAAAGCTTAAAAAAAGGATTTGGTGGTAAAAAATCTGTTCTTGGAGGTCTTGAGGCCTTGAGAGCTTGAGGGAAAGTGGTTTGGAAGTGCTTCGGTTGAGCTTGGGAAATCGGCTAAGGTATGGTTTCGATTTCTCGTATCTAATACGTAATGTGGTAGGAAATACTTAGGCTAGAGGCCCTAAGATAGGCATTGAATGGTTGATGTTGTTGAATGATTGAGATATATGATGTGCTCATATATGTGATAATGATTATTGATTCCTTGATGGTATGATGTATGAGAAATATGCATGTTGTGATATATGCTTGATGATTGGTTGTGGTTGAATTGTGGGTTGAACCATGGCGATAGTGAGTATGACATTGATTGTGTGCAATGATGATTTATTGGAATTAGTGTTGTTGAAAATTGGCATGAGAAAGAGTATGTGATATGTCAATGTGTTTGGGTTTGAACTACTTGGGTGAAGTGGGTTAAAATGATGGGATAGTGATTTTGTAAATTGTGGTAAAGTGTCAATGTGTGAGTTGAGGAGGCTTGATGTTGAATTTGATATATTTTGATTGATTTCAAAGAAAAGGGATGAAATTGGCATGTTTTGATTGATTTTGAAAAGATTTGAAAATGGCTTGTTTTGCAAATTGCACTTTGTGGTTTTGTATGAAAAATATGGTTTTTGGGCATACTTTGACGGGGACATAACTTGGACTACGGATCGCTATTTTGTGCCAAATCTGTTTAGAAATGAAATTGGATCCGGGATGTCCATGCCGTTTGAAGAACGGGTGAAAAATGATTTAAAATGAGAAAGTTATGTCCGTCGGAAGATTGGAGTTTGAATCTGTGAATTCTGCAGCTTTTAACTTAGAAAATTTTTAGCAGAATGACCCCTCGCGCATAGGCGCACTTGGCGCGTACGCGCCGTTCTTCCAGAAAGCGCCATCCACGCGTGCGCGTGATGTGCGTGGGCGCGCCGAATGTGCTGCACCTAATGCCCAGCCATTTTCCAGAGAGTTGTGCCAGAACTGTGCCAGTTTTGTGCCTGGGGCACGAGAGTACCCACGCGTACGCGTGGCTGACGCGTGCGCGTCGATTGGCTAATTTTCAATCCACGCGTTAGCGTGCATGACGCATACGCGTCGATAAGTTTTGTGGCCATCCACGCGTGCGCATGGAGTGCACGTACGCGTGGCCCTGTTTTCATCCCAAAGTTGATTTTTGAGTTTTAAAAGCCAAATATCATTCTTCTAAGCCTCCAATCTCACCACTTATGTCTTAAATCATTATGATATGCCTAGCCATTAGAAAAGGAGCTAGGGAATGTGGTACATTGCGAGTGAAGCAAGGAAAAAATGAATGATCAATGAGGATCAAAGATGTTCATGTGAGAGGCGGAGGATGGTGGTGGAAGTGCTTGTTATGTCTTGGGCCGAAAGGCCGTAATTGTTAATGAAATGGCTGGTTATGGATTTAACCATGAGCCGAATGGCTGGTTATGGATTTAACCGTGAGCTGAATGGCTGGTTATGGATTTAACCGTGAGCCGGATGGCTAGATTATTGCCGTGTTATGGCGGAGCCATGATTATGGCTAAGTATAAATGCATATATGCTATTGACTGAATTGTGAATGTTGCACTTCCACTGTTGGAGATGAGAGTTTCACTGGAAGGAAGCAGTGATTAGCCACCACGTGCTCCAGGTTGAGACTCAAAGCTCTTTTGACCCTATGTCATAAGGGTGGCCAGGCACTGTGAAAGCCCCGGATGAGCTCGCCCCCGTAAATATTCACCAGTGAAGGTGATGGATATAGATCATGATTATGATCAAGTTTATGATGAGTATAACTCGAGTTGGGGATGCGCGACAGAGGGACAGTCCAATGGTTAGCTACCAGGACTTGTTGGGTTGGCTCTATAACCTACAGATGATATCATCAGCCACTACGAACAGGCATTCATCATATGCATACTGTATGAATTGTTTGAGATTGCCTATTTGACTGCATATTACTTGCTAATTGTCTAAATGCCTTAATTGTTCCTATTTGTATATTCCTTGTTTGATATAACTGTGTTTGCTACATTATGCTCCTGCTGGTGGTTGGGAGGTGTGAAGGAATTGGAAAGGGAAGTATTAGTTAGACTGAAGAATCTTTAGTCAGATGCCCTTTTATGGTTTAGCTTGTTTATAAGCTTTAAATTATCTGGAGGAAGTTCTAGGATTTGTCTTCGGCTTTCCTCTATTATTATGTATTATATATGTGGAAGCTGTTACCATGCTGGGGACCTCTGGTTCTCACCCATGCGGATTTTATGGTTTTCAGATGCAGGACGTGAGGTTTCTCGTTGAGGCCTGCTGGAGACTTCTGGTTTAGCGAAGATCCTTTATTCTCGGGACTATGTTTTGGTTTATATGTTTTACTTAGATACTTTTATCTCCATTAAATAATACAAACTGTGATGACTCCTCTTATGGGAGATTTTGGAGAATAGGTTTCTGTATTTGTGTCCCTTTGGGTTTCCTTTGGGGTTTTCCTTATTTTATCATATGTATATATTGCTATGCTCGGACTGGTTATCTTCGCGGCCGGATTTTGAGTCTTGATATTCCTGCTTTTGACACTCCTTTGTATATATATAATCTTGCGTTGGTTTATCCTTGTTCGTTATGTTATCGATCGGAGTGTTGCGCTTTTGAGTTGCGATTTTTGTTTACCCCTTTTTCTACAAAGGCTCCTAGTTATAATCAATCATTCATACTACTATACGTACTAAATTTTTATTTTAGAGGTGGTAATACCTTGCCATCTCTGAATTATGACTTAAGCATAAGACTCTGTATGGTACGGTGTTACATTAGAAGAAAATCTCAAAGCTTGAAATCAACCTATTATACATCAAACTCCAAACGATTATCAATTTTAACCCAGTTTTAACAAGATCAGCACAATGACTAACAACTAAAAAGCACTAGGTGAGGTAATGAGCACAAAATCAAGAAACTTTAATAAAATTTAACATGAGAAAAAAGTAAGAACAAGCCGATAACAATTTATCAGTACCAATTTAGCATCAATCAATAAGCCAGTAATAGAGTTCATTAATCAAGAATAGGCTAGAACAAATCAGAGTAGTAAGCAAAGCCAAACAAGTTTTTAACATAGTTTTCACAAGGTTAATACAAAAATTAACATGCTTTAACGAAGATTAACAAAGTTTTTAACCCAATTTTAACAAGCTCAGCACAATGATTAATAAAAAAAAGCACTAAATGAGGTAATGAGCACAAAATCAAGAAACTTTAACAAAATTTAACAACAGATAAAAAAAAAGTCAAGAACAAGCCAGTAATAGTTTATCAGTACCAATTTAGCATCAATCAATAAGCCAATGATTAACAAGCTCAGCACAATGATTAACAACAAAAAATAGCAGTGAATGAGGTAATGAGCACAAAATCAAGAAACTTAACAATACACAAAAAAGCCAAGAACAAGCCAGTAACAATTTATCAGTATCAATTTAGCATCAATTAATAAGTCAGTAATAGAGTTAATTAATCAAAAATAGGCTAGAACAAGCCAGAGTAGTAAGGTTAGGGTTTGTTTTCTTTGGTGGAGGCTAGGGCATTTTGCTTATGACTAAGGAGTAAGGAAGGAGTTGGAGAAGGGAGCCAAACGCGTGGAATCCCCTTTTTTCCTTTCAACAAAGGAAACGACGTCGTTTCTTGAAAACCGGCTGGATCTCGGTTCAGTTTGACTGTCTTGATTTTCGACTGATTTAACGGTTTGTGTCTCGTTTTTAGAATAGCAATTTCTGTTAATAAACCGAATCGCTTAAATTACCAGTTCATTGTCAGATCAGTTCGATCAGCCGATCCAATCTAATTTTTAAAACATTGATAAAAAGTGAATTAAGATAAGAGAAGATAAATAAATTGAATTTTTTTTTTAATATTTAGTGGACTTTAGAGTGCAATCCAATAAGACATCGGTAATGTTGTCTACACCCCAATTAATTACATACCTAACGAAATTGATCACAAAATAAAGCAGGAGAACAACGTTTTTTAAACAACATAATCAACGAACATAAATTTTAGGTGTGATTTTTTTTTTTTTGTGAGAGATTAGAGTGGGGATCTTTTTTAACTAAATAAAATAAATATCACATTTACTTATTGATGCATTTTATAAAGAAAATAAGTAAAGAAACTTTCTTATTTATCCCGTTCGCATCATAAACTAAATAACACTAATTGAATAGGTACAGCTAAAAAATAAAATTAAACGATACAATATAGATCATAATAAATCATATTGATTTTATCTTTAAATTTGACCCAAATAGCATTACAAACACTTATCCATTCTACTCTTTGCTGCCCAATTGGCCTTAATTATCTAGTTTATACTATCAACAGAAAAAATAAAATAACATTATTTTGTGTGCAAACAACATACATTAAAATACAATTTATATCTTATCTCATTTGCAAATAATTAAAATACATATATAAGAACGTTTTGTTGTTTATCATATTTATATAAATGTGTGATACATGCAAAAAAAAATTGTCGCCTACTGTATACTTGAAATAACAAAGGGTAAGTATGGTTTTTGTCTCTAATGTTGAGGTTCAGAATTAAAACTGTCTCCGATATAATTTTTTATTTAGAATCATTCTTAACGTTTTTTTCGTATTAAAATCATCCTTTTTAATAAAATTTTTTATGTTATTCTTAAACTACCCCTATTCCTATTTTAATAATAAAAGATATAAAATTTTTAAACAAATAAAAGAAAACGCGTGGGGGGAGGGGAAGAAAAGGGTATATGAAAGGGGAGGAGAGGGAAAGGGAAAAGGCAAAATCGGGACATCGTTCTAAAGACACAGCTTCTTTAGTTGCTCAGGGAATACAAAGACGTCTTCGCATGGTCTTATGAGGATATGCCTGGGTTAGACATTGACATGGTGGTCCACAATTTTCCGCTTAGACCGGAATGAAAGCCAGTTAAACAGCTACCGTCACCGTAGCCGAAAGAAAGGAGAGAGGGGCTGCAACGGGAGAGAAGAGAAGAGGGAAAGAAGACCACGCCGCTAGGGTTCGCCGTCGCCGCCGCTATTGCGTCGTCCTCGGGAGACTACGCCGTTGAGCCGTCGCCACCGATTCGACCACGCCGCTGCTCCGATACGGTGGTTCTGCTTCTTCTTTTGAATCTGCTTCCTTCTTCTTCTTGGAGCTACCGGCACCGACGAAACTTGGAGCTGCCGTCACCCGCCGTCGTGAGCCAGGGAGAGAGCCTCAGTTTCCGCTCCGCTGATCCTTACCGCCACGTTCTCGCCACTGCTTCACGTTGCCTCGCCGCCTCGTCGCTGCTCCTCGCCGCCTCTGCTTCTTGCTTTGATTTCTGTTTCTGCTTCGTCTTCTACTTCTTCTGCTTCTGCATCTTCTGGGTTTGCTTCTGCATCTTCTGGGTCTACTCTGCTTCTGCATCTTCTGCTTCGTCTTCTACTTTTTGCTTCTGCTTGAGTACTTTCTGCATCTGCTTCTGCTTGAGTTCTTGTTTTGATTTTTGAATTTGATTTGTTTTGGATTGTTGTTGCTTTTTCCATTTTCTATTTTTTTAATCTGAATATATTGTTGTTGTTGTTGTTGAATTTAAAGAATAATTTTTGCTTTTGTTTTGTTCTGATGTTATTTTTGGATTGCTTTTGGATGATGTTGCTTTTTTTATTCTTTTTGTTTTTTGTTTTAATTCTGAATCTGTGGTTGTTGTGGTTGGATTTGAAGAATTTGATGTTGTTTATCATAATTTCTAATTTTGTAAGGATTTGTGATTGTTGTTGTTGTTGTTCATTGTATTTAATGATTTGTAGTTTTAAATTTTGTTAATGAAAGAAAAAAATATTTGTAGTTTTGAATTTTGTTAATGGAGAAAAAGAGTGACCTGGTGGAGAAGAAGAAGAAGAAGACTAAACTGGTGGAGTGAATGGGAAAAAAGGGGCATTTTTGTCATTTAGAAAAAAAATTTATTAAAAAAGACGATTTTAATATGAAAAAAAACGTTAAACATGATTCTAAATCAAAAATTACATCGGAAACGGTTTCAATTCTGAACCTCAACGTTAGGGACTAAAACCATACTTTTCCCAAATAACAAACGAACTATAAAAATATAAATTTCCTTAAAAATTTATATATGGATAAACATGGTATTTATTTTATTATTAAAAAATTCCTGATTGGTGCCCTTTCACATAATTTATTTTTTAATATGTTTTATGAAATTTGAATTTTCTTAAATTTTAAATTTTTATTTTAGAGAATAAAATGTGATTTCTCATTATTTATTTTTTTATATTTTTTTAAATCTTACCTTTAAAATAAATAATAAAAAATTATACTTTACTCTTTAAAATAAAATTTAAAATTTAGAGATAGGTAACAAATTACACATTGCAATCTAATAATATTAAAAGGGTTATGCTAGGTAACCAATGATTTTATTGAATAACATGAATAAAGGATTCTAAAATTGGCCAAATTTAAGAAAAATATACTACACTCCAAATCACTCACGTAAATCTTAATATTAGAATAACCATCCGCACACCTAGTGAATTGAACATCCAATATATCCATTGTTCACGTTGTTTAATATTTACATTGTTTACCTGTATTTTTTATATTAAAAAATGAGTAAAGTATTATTTTTGTCCCAACTGAAGTAAGTTTTATCTATGTCTCTAATGTTTAAATCATTCTATTTGTATCCTTAACGTTTATAAAAGTGATTCAATGTTATCCTACCATCAATTATACTAATAGATCAGATTGTATTTTTTAATTATTCTCGCGTGAATGTATTTATTTTCAATTAGGTTTAATTTGGATGGGTTCGATTTTAATATTATATCCAAAATTTGTGTTTTGATTCAATTATGTCCCTAAAAACGTAAATTATATAAATGTTGCAGGGACTAATTTTAACTTTTAATAAATTATTATCCGAAATGGATCATCGGTTTTAACCAAAATATTTGTATTCTAACTTTAAGAAGAGATTTTTAAAATTCTAACTAAAGCTCATGAGTCACGATGTGTGACCACAGTATAATATTGAATCAGTTTTACAAATATTAGAGATACAAATCCCAAATGTTAGAAATAAAAACAATACTTTACTCTGAAAATTAAAAATAATCGTCGGCCTTCCATATGTAAATAAAAACAATTTAAAAATATATATAAACAAAAATTATATACATAAAAAGTATGGAGGATAATGATTCACGTTATGACGTACCGTATTAGCTAGCTTGGGCTACATGCAACCCGGCTACAATTAATTATGGGTAGATCGACAATTGGATCCAACCATTCATTGAGACCCTCGTACGTGTACAAAGGATTCCATTTATTTGGACATTCTCATACTCAATAATCAGCATATGCCAATGAGCTTTGGTTCTAGTGGCATTTCTCCCCCCTCCCCACCTCAAGGTCTAGGGTTCAAACCCTAGAGGATGCAATTGAGGAAAAAATGTGATAAATATGTGAAGAGTGTGTGGGTGTGTTGTGTACCTAGGATTGGGGGTTGTCCAATCCACCGACCAAAAAAAAAAAAATATATAATCAGCATATGTGCTAGCTAGGTAGACAAGTACGTAGTAGACATAGCCCACATACAGTGAAATTCAATATAATTGACAGAACAACGAAACGTTTTTCTAAGAGCTCGTGGATGAGGATTGAGCACCAATTTGAGACTATGTTCTAGTTTCATTTTGGTCACACGTACTAACTAACTACTAAGTCTTCATCATAAGAATAGGGAAAACCAATTATGCTTGAAATGCATATATGCATTAATTTTGCTGATCATGGTGTCTGCGTCTCCTATCATCACTCCTTGCTAGTTAACTCGATGATTGTGACTATTGCTTAGCTTCGAGAAGGGTCGCTCTCAATCCAGAGTAGCTTGATGCTACTAAAGCATGCGTTCATAATAATGGTAAATTTCATTTTATTTATTTGCGAGATTCTATGGTGTTTACCAAGAAAATCAGAGTTAAATTCTAAAATAGCCTTTGAGATTAGTATCGTACACTAAAATCGTTCCTAAGATTTTAATTGCACTACTTACGCCTTTGAGATTAACAAAAGTAAATCATGTTAATCTCTGATCCATTTTCTATTAACGACGTGATGACATAGCTTGATGATGTGGGCTATTAGTAACACGTGTCACTCTATGGTTTGACCACATATAATGATATGATGATGTGGTGACCAATGACACGTGGTATGCTGAAGGACTGAAATGAGTCACTTAATGCAAAGTGAGGGACTAATTTGGTGCATCTATAATAATGACATAATGGACGATACGTAGACGAATACTATTGCGACATGTGACCAAATAGTATTGTAATACGTGGCATAACAATCCACATCAACATGCCACATGTCACTGGTCACCATATCATCATATCATTATACGTGGCCAAACCATTGAGTAACACATGTTACTAATAGCCCACGTCATCAGCCATGTCATCACGTCATTAATGAAAAATGAATCAAAGATTAACATGGTGCACTTTTATCAATCTCAGAGAGATAATTAATGTAATTGAAATCTTAGAAACGATTTTAATGCAGGACGCCAATCTCAGATACCATTTTAGATTATAACTCAGAAAATCAACATAACATATCTTTATGTGTCAATTGTTGAAAATTGGAAGCTAATTTTTTTAAATGAAGAAGGAAAAAAAATAAATTAAAGTAAAATAATCTCAAATATCAAATCAAGTCAGCGAGAGAGAAACTAACCATTAAATCCATTCGCATGATTTTCAGTGAAAAAGGTAATTATTTATTAAATAATTTTAATAATAAATTCATCATATTAATCTAAATTTCAATACATTTTAAATTTATTTAAACAATAAAAAAGAGTTAAAACGGCGGTTATTTTTTATAATTACGGCGGTTAGAATCGTCATTATTATCGAAAATGGCGCCCCCAAAAAAACGCCGTTATTCTGGGTGCCATTCTGGTTATTGCGGCGGTTTTCAGAAAACCGTGACAATTACCTGAGGTTAATATGGCGATTTTTTTAGGGTTAAAATGGCGGTTTGTAACCACCATTATTTTTGTATAAAATGGCGGTTTCTGATTGTTTAAAATGGCGGCTATAACCGCCGTTTTTACCAGGATGTTGTGGCACCATTTCTGTTTAAAATGGTGGTTTTTAACCGCAATTTTTACCATTATAACTGCCATTTTTATCAGGTTATAATGGCATCTTTTGTGTTTAAAATGGCAGTTTCTAACTGCCATTTTTACCAGGTTATAATGGCATCATTTTCATTTTAAAATGGTAGTTTTTAGCCGCCGTTTTTACCAGCGTATAATGGCACCGTTTTCATTTAAAATAGGGATTTCTAACCGCGTTTGTACCTAATTATGATGGCAATTTTATGCTTTTTAAAATAAGATTAAAACCATTAATTTAAAGTAATATTTTCGAAACTCACTTAAAAATCTCATAATAACCAAAAGGTATAACCATAAATCAAACATCATAAGATGATTTTTAATTCATACATGATCCAAAAGTCATAATCCAAGTCATAATTGAAATGTCATAATCCAAAAATAAAGTATCAAAATAACATTTTTTAATAGTATGTCTTAACGTATAATCCTAAATATACGTATTAACATATCAAGCAAGGTCATGCTTTCTTGTTGCTTGTTCCAGAAAACCTAGTTCCTAACTCTTTTGGTGATGGAATCTCACTCTCCTAATCCAATCCCTACAACAAAAATATAATTATTATGAGCACAAAAAAATAAAAAAAACATATATTAATAATAAGTGGATAATTATGAATTTGAATTCATCTAAAAAAAATCACATATTAACGTTTCTTCCATCCAATTTTCTTCCTCTAATTTTCACGGAACCAAACAATACATAAATGGAAAATTATTATTCTTTTACTAACCGTACCAAAAATTCAAAATGTAGAAGTTGAATAGCTAACTGGAACACAAAAATTAACATGGAAACAGAATATAATGCAAGCAAATATTAGTAAATTTAACTAGTATATATGGCTGACAAGAAATCTTTAAGTGCTCAGATAAGACCACTAAAAAAAAGAAGACTACAAAAAGATAGTTACTCCAACAAACAAGGACAAATTATTAACTAGATCATTAGCAAGTCCCAGTCCAATAATTAACTCGTTTAATTACAGTTAACACATTCTTTCAATAATCTAGTCTAGGTGTAGAATCTATAAGTGGAGGCATCAACAGTAATGTTCCTCAAGCCTCCTATCGTTGATGCCAACATAATGCACACTCCATTCTATGCAGGCTGTAGTATATTAAAGCAAAGGAAAAAAAAGAGAATAATTGTATTTGTACCTATGAAACTTGTTGAGTAAGGAATATTTCAGCCAATTTTATTGGAATTTTACCTCCTTTCTTAGAAGCAATATAGGAGACTAGCGCTTACAATTGCGCTTTAACGGTATCCAATTCTTCTTGCACATTTGGACCACAAGTAGATGATGTGCCAACATCATTTGAAGAACTTAAATTCATTTGACTAATTCTTGTAGTGTTGTTCTTGAAAACAATTGTTAGAACAACTCACATACCTAAACCTCGAACACGACCAGGATGCTCTTTCCCAAAAACTACTCCAAGAGTATCAAGAAGAATTAACAGTTGATTCCATCTGTTGTTGGCTGCTATGTGCTTCAATCTTCTCCTACATATATATAAAAAAAAGAGAAAGAATAAAAAATAGTATTATCTTATAAAAAAGAAAAAAAAATACAAATAAGTTACTTATTACACTTTAGTCTTACCATTTTTTCTTTAGCTTTTTCAATAACATAACTTCCATCTATTTTCTTGTGAGTGATGTCCTACATTTGAACCCTACTAACTTCTTTTCTCGTATCTTCCGTCTAAAATTTAAGAAAAGTAGAAAGACTTGATAAAAAAAATAGCAGCCTACTAACTTAGATTAGATATGCAGAAAATTAAGAGATGATGCATGCATTATATTTGAGATAGATTAGATATGCATGCATTAATTGATTACCAATTCAGCCCTTCTTCTTGCAATTGATTTAGCACTTGAAGTATGAGAAATTATTTGTTTTTGCCAAATTTCTTGATTACTCTTACAAAGTTTTTGCAAGTTAAATTTGGACACAATTATTACATTAGTTTGTTTACATTAGACCAGCTATTAGATGCATCCATAAAAATGACAACTATGATAACAACCATTCTTCAATTTGCGTAAAAGATAACTCCATACAAATACTAAATTATATAAATTTATAGCAATATTCACTTCTGCATGTTAAACGCAAGAACCATTTTTTAAAACTGACTTAAATAGGGTAAAAATGTGCACTAACCACAGCAATTTAGGAATAAAATAAACAGAGACTGTACCACTATTTAAGACTGCTCCGCAGCCAATAGTTCAATTGTAAAAATAAAGATCAGAACCTCTGGCAACTCTAGAGAAACCCAGAAATCAAAATCACTCTTCAACAACATTTACTAGTTCGTATTCAATTATATATATTCCAAAGGCGGTAAGTACTTACCTAAGTTTCAGGTTTCAAACGATATTCTACGAATAAAGTCCATTGATCAGGAGCAATATATTCTGGTGCATTATTTATGATCTCGGTTTTACTCAATCTCAGATCATAAAAATTATTTCAAAGCTTTATCCTATGTTTCTTCTATTTTTTGCCAAGCGATTGGAGCAAAAATTGTTTGGCCAAAGTTATCACTCACTTTGAAGCAAAATCGAGCCTTCAATATTATAACAAAGAATATATATTAACCAACAAATATAATTAAATAATGGAAAAGAAATAAGCTTTAGAGTTTGAGTAATCTTCTTACTAGGAAAAAAAGTATTCCATTGATTTTCAAAAAAGCTTGCTGAAATGTCTGACCACTTTTCAAAATTGATTGAAAATGCTACACAATCAGTGGCCAATTGTCCACAAACTCCTGCAAGGAGTCCAGCTGCTTCTCCTATTGCTGCATGATGGTTATCAAAATTGACAACTATATGCAAACCTTCTGGCAAATTATGCACATCCTTCACTAATAAATGAAGGCGTGTACTATCTTCGTATTCATCTAAAATAGACAAATGAGTATAAATAAATGAGTAAATGAGCGACTAAAGAATAAAATAAATAAAATTCACGTTGTATGTTGGTCAGCAACATAAGTAGATAAGGCAACATATATAAAGTGGACAACAACCTTCTTTTCTTCATCATATATAATATAAACTGCTTCTAATAATTTCAAGGAACCAGCCTGCCAATAACTAGCTAAGGGTATCATAGAATTCAATTTCTATTTTCAATTCTTTCAAACTAATTCATATATAACATCTATACATCTAAAAATACTAATAGAACATCTATACATACCTATGGCATCAACAGTCCAATAATGTTTAGATTCATGTCCACGTTTACGTTTAGGTTCGGATGAATGCTCAGATATAGTTGGAGCAACTGATGATGGCTCGGAAGAATTTGAAGTTGCCGACTTGTCTCGGGATGAACTTGCAGCTGCTGCCAACTTGTCTCGGGAGGAACTTGCAGCTGCGGCCGACTTGTCCCGGGAGGAATTTAAAGCTACCGACTTGTCTCGGGAGGAATTTGCAGCTGCTGCTGACTTGTCTCGGGAGGAGTTTGCAGCTACTGCCAACTTGTCTCGGGAGAAATTTGTAGCTGCTTGTAAAACCCGGTTAATTAATGGCTAATTAATCCATAAATGAGAATTTGTTCTAGAAAGCCCTAAATATGATTTTTATGGCTAAATGTGATAGAGGAGATTAAGACGAGAATTTTGGTACCAATTTTATAGAATTCGGACCAAGATTGGACCGAACGGGCCAACCGGACCCAAAGTGGGCCCTTGGCCCAACTAAACTAAACCAAAACCCTAGTTTTCAGCACTCTCTCTCCTCACACAACACTCAAACACGCTGAAAAAGAGAGGCCATGGAGGAAAGAACACTCTCTCAAGTTTTATCTCTCACTTGATCTTTAAACTACCATAACTTTTGATCTAGAGCTCCGATTGCCGCACCGTTTGCGGCCACGCATTCACCATGGAGAGCTCTACAAAACCCATACAATCAATCTTGAGTTAAGCCACGTTTCGCTCTTCGAATTTCCAGCCTTGTTTTCGAGTTTCATGAGCAAAAATGTTGAGATTTTGGGCTCTTTGATGTTATAGGACCCAACTCTCTTGAAGGAGAAGGTTAATCTTGTCTTCTTGGACCTTGGGTGTGGTAAGATTCTCAACCCTAGTATAATTTGTTGTTCTATGATGTTTGGGTATTGAGATGTTGTGTATGGGTATGATGGTTGTGGCTTAGGTTGTGTATATGTGAATATTGGAGCTTGATTGGTGATTTTGGAAAGCTTAAAAAGGGATTTGGTGGTGAAAAATCTGTTCTTGGAAGTATTGAGGCCTTGAGAGATTGAGGAAAAAGTGGTTTGGAAGTGCTCCGGTTGAGCTTGGGAAATCGACTAAGGTATGGTCTCGGTTTCTCGTATCTAATATGTAATGTGGTAGGAAATACTTAGGCTAGAGGCCCTAAGATAGGCATTGAATTATTGGTGTTGTTGAATGGGTGATATATATGATGTGGTCATATATGTGATGATGATTATTGATGCCTTGATGGTATGATGTATGAGAAATATGCATGTTGTGATATATACTTGATGATTGGTTGTGGTTGAATTGTGGGTTGAACCATGTTGATGGTGAGTATGACATTGATTGTGTAAATTGGGGTTGTTGAAAATTGGCATGAGGAAGAGTATGTGATATGCCAATGTGTTTGAGTTTGAGCCACTTGGGTGAAGTGGGTTAAAATGATGGGATAGTGATTTTGTAAATTATGGTAATGTGTCAATGTGTGAGTTGACGAGGCTTGATGTTGAATTTAATATATTTTGATTGATTTCAAAGAAAAGGGATGAAATTGGCATATTTTGATTGATTTTGAAAAGATTTGAAAATGACTTGTTTTGAAAATGGCACCTTGTGGTTTTGTATGAAAAACATGGTTTTTGGGCATACTTTGACGGGACATAACTTGGACTACAGATCTCTGTTTTGTGCCAAATCTGTTTAGAAATGAAATTGGATCCGGGATGTCCATGCCGTTCGAAGAACGGGTGAAAAGCGATTTAAAATGAGGAAGTTATGTCCGTCGGAAGATTGGGAGTTGAATCTGTGAATTCTGCAGTTTTTAACCTAGAAAATTTTTAGCATAATGACCCCCCGCGCGTAGGCGCACTTGGCGCGTACGCACCGTTCTTCTTGAAAATGCCATCCACACGTGCGCGTGATGTGCGCGGGCGCGCCGAATGTGCTGCACCCAATGCCCAGCCATTTTCCAGAGAGTTATGTCAGAACTGTGCCAGTTTTGTGCCTGGGGCACAAGAGTACCCACGTGTACGCGCGGCTGACGCGTGCGCGTCGATTGGCTAATTTTCAATCCACGCGTTAGCGTGCATGACGCATACGCGTCGATGAGTTTTTGTGGCCATCCATGCGTGCGCGTGGAGTGCGCGTACGCGGGGCCCTTTTTTCATCCCAAAGTTGATTTTTGAGTTTTAAAAGCTAAATCTCATACTTCTAAGCCTCCGATCTCACCACTTATGTCTTAAATCATTATGATATGCCTAGCAATGAGAAAAGGGGCTAGGGAATGTGGTAACTTGCGAGTGAAACAAGGGAAAAATGAATGATCAATGATGATCAAAGATGATTATGTGAGAGGCGGAGGATGGTGGTGGAAGTGCTTGTTATGCCATGAGCCGAAAGGCCGTAATTGTTAATAAAATGGCTGGTTATGGATTTAACCGTAAGCCGAATGGCTGGTTATGGATTTAACCATGAGCCGGATGGCTAGATTATTGCCGTGTTACGGCGGAGCCATGATTATAGCTAAGTATAAATGCATATATGCTGTTGAATGAATTGTGAATATTGCACTTCCACTGTTGGAGATGAGAGTTTCCCTGGAAGGAAGCAGTGGCTAGCCACCATGTGCTCCAGGTTAAGACTCGAAGCTCTTCTGACCCTATGTCGTAAGTGTGGTCGGGCACTGTGAAAGACCCGGATGAGCTCGCCCCCGTAAATATTCACCAGTGAGGGTGATGGATATAGATCATGACTATGATCAAGTTTATGATGAGTATAACTCGAGTTGGGGATGCGCGACAAAGGGACAGTTCAATGGTTAGCTACCAAGACTTGTCAGGTTGGCTCTATAACCGACAGATAATATCATCAGCCATTAGGGACAGGCATTCATCATATGCATACTATGTGAATTGTTTGAGACTGATTATTTGACTGCATATTACTTGCTAATTGTCTAAATGCCTTATCTGTTCCTAATTGTATATCTCTTGTTTGAAATAACTGTGTTTGCTATATTATACTCCTGCTGGTAGTTGGGAGGTCTGAAGGAATTGGAAAGGGAGTGTTAGTTAGACTGAAGAACTTTTATTCAGTCGCCACATATGGTTTAGCTTGTTTATAAGCTTTGAATTATCTGGAGGAAGTCCTAGGATTGCCTTTGGCTTTCCTCTATTATTATGTATTATATATGTGGAAGCTGTTACCATGCTGGGGACTTCTGGTTCTCACCCATGCGGATTTTGTGGTTTTCAGATGCAGGACGTGAGGTTTCTCGCTGAGGCCTGCTGGAGACTTCTGGATTAGCGAAGATCCTTTGTTCTCGGGACTATGTTTTGGTTTATATGTTTTGCTTAGATACTTTTATCTCCATTAAATAATACAAACTGTGATGACTCCTCTTATGGAAGATTTTGGAGAATAGGTTTTATGTATTTGTGTCCCTTTGGGTTTCCTTTGGGGTTTTCCTTATTTTATCATATGTATATATTGCTATGCTCGGACCGGTTATCTTCGCAACCGGATTTTGAGTCTTGATATTCCTGTTTTTGACACTCCTTTGTATATATATAATTTTGCGTTGATTTATCCCTTGTTCGTTACGTTATCGATTGGAGTGTTGCGCTTTCGAGTTACGATTTTTGTTTACCCCTTTTTCTACAAAGGCTCCTAGTTATAATCAATCATTCATACTACTATACGTACTAAATTTTTATTTTTAGAGGTCGTAATACCTTGCCATCTCTGAATTATGACTTAAGCATAAGACTCTGTATGGTAGGGTGTTATACTGCCAATGTGTCTCGGGAGGAATTTGCAGCTGATGCGGACTTAACTTGTGATGCATTTGAAGCTGTCAATTTGTCTTGTGAAGAATTTGCAGTTGCTGCTGTTTTAAGTAGATTCTTGTACCTCTTTTGTTTTGACATATTTTTATAATAGATTAAATCAATAATTAATAAATATAATATAAAATGTGCATCAAGATTAAAAGAATAGACCCTGTAACTAAGTTGGTGAAATAATTTAAAGCAAATAAAAGCCGTTTCAAGCAAAAAAAAAGAAAAAGAAAAAATAAATAATTGCCTTTTAATTTTATCATTTAAAAAATGTATTTAGAAAAAAAAAAGAAAAAACAAATAATAGATCTAGAGTGCGTATGTGTGAACTAAAAATTTAGAATCAAACAAAGCAATGGAGAAAAAGAAAAAGAAAGAGGAAAAGAAGTAGAAGTAGAAGGCTAGAAGCACAAGAATTGAGAGAAAGAGGAAGAGAATTAGAGAAGATAAAAGAACTAAAATCTATTCAGTTAAATTTTAAAATAAATAAATAAATAACATTGTATGTTCTTTTTTATTTTTAAGAAAAAGAGATTGACAAAAATGTTATATTTGTTAGTAAAATGGTTAGTTATTTAGATTATTTATTAAAGAAATGTTCGGTGGTCGGATTCCGGACAGGTCGGGTACACAGGTGGAAAGATGAGTAGGTGAGGATGCCTTAACTTGGGTCGCACTGGTAGCGGACTAGCCGAGCTGGCGAGCACTTGAGCTGGTGAATGGACGAAGGGGGGGTGCCACCTGCAAAGACACTCCGACGCCTAAGTCAGAAATCGTACAAGCAGGGGAGGTGATGTATAAGGTGACGTACCTCGGGGGAAGAGCCAATCTTCCCCTTATATACATGTCAGTAGTGGGCCCCACAACGAGGACAGGCCCATATTTCCGAGGACGTTGTCCTGCAGCCACGTGCGAGCCGTACAGGACGCGTGTCCGGGTCGGTTGGAGGGCACGTGACCGGGTCGGGTGGAGATCGGGCCGGACCGACCCGTGCGGTTATTGGGCCAGGCCGTAACAAGAAACAAAGTAAGATTTTTAATTACTTTAGTAATACGACTAATCAGAAAAAAAA
>NC_029775.3:97790285-97795968 GCF_000817695.3 Arachis duranensis | reverse complement strand
CCGAGCATTAAATGCTCATAATGGGGTGAAAAACCCCTTTTGAAAAGCCCATTCTGCCCCCAGGTGTTTCGCGCTCTGGAGGTAGTTTTTAAACGATCGGTTTTGACATTTCTACACTTTTCTCACACTCCCTATTCTTCCTTTCTTCCTCCTTGCTACAAGATTCCAAGGCGTTGCTGTGGTGCCTCCGTTCGTGTTCCTTGCACTTTTCCAGACTCGCAATCATCCTTTTCTCCATCAACTTAGGTAATTTTCGAATCATCCCTCTTTTTAGGCATTATTTTCGGTATGTTTGTTGCTTGGTTCTTTTGATATTACTGCGTAGCCTTAGTTGCGAGTAGACGTGTTAGGGGGGAAAGTACCATTCTAGGGTAGGCTTTTTCTCGTTCCTTTAGACTTAGTCTTGTTTGCCTTTAGTCGGGAAATCGTGGGGGGTGGTGTTTGTTTTCGGCCTGAGCGACCGATCTCTTAGACTAACTGGATGGTACCCCCATGTAGGTATGGCCCGCACGGTCTCCCGAGCATCCGTTAACCCTGCGGCTTACGACCAGTATGCTTGGGTCGTCTCAGATGTGAGGGATTCACCCAACCAAATGAGCGAGGAGGAGCTCACCGAGTTCCGACAAGCCGGGTATTTGTGTGGCGGGACTGACGAGGAGGCCAATTATGACGCCTTCGTCCCGGCTGCTCACGAGCGGTTGTATGAAATCAACTTCCAACCCAGCCGGGTTGCCGACTGGATTTGGTTCTACAAGGCCATGTTCACTCAAGTCGGAGTTCGCATTCCGTTCTCCGCCTTTCAAATGGCGCTCTTAAACCGAATTTCCGTGTCACCGTCGCAGTTGCATCCGAACAGTTGGGCTTCGATCCGCTGTTTCGAGATGGTTTGTGAATATCTCGACCTGCCGGTGTCCGTAGATGTCTTCCTCTTCTTCTTCACCCTCACGAACCCTTCCAAGCAGGGGAAACATAGGAAAGGGTTCATGTCCTTCCGGGCTGCTCAGGGTCGGAAGATCTTCGGCTTGTTCGAAGATTCTTACCATGGGTTTAAGGACAAGTATTTTAAAGTCCGTCCGGCCAAAGGTCGCCACCCCTTTTGGTTGTCTCTGGAGGGGGTACGGCTCATCCCGACTTATTGGAGCTTCGGGGCAGGAGCCAATAGTTTTATTAAGGTAGTTTACAAAAACATGTCGGCAGAAGATCAGCAGATTGCCGAGGTGCTAAACGCGGTTTTTGGGAAGAACCCAGTAAATCCCCACCTCCTCATGGGTGATCGGGACTCCGCTCGTAATTATATTTGTGAGAAGCTCTTTACTTTATGCTTTATCTTTTTCCCTTTATTGATATTGTGTGACGACTAACCGACCTTCTTTGGTTTCTTGCAGTGGATATGTCTGCGTCGGTGACGGGCCTTGCCGATCTGTTTCAAACCTTTCTTGCCGGCGGCGACGACGAGGAAGGTGATGAGCAGCCTGTCTCCGAGGGGCCTAATGCTCCCCCGGAGGGCCAGGATGTTCCCGAACAGAGGGCCGCGACCGACGAGGTCGAGACCTCGGCTCAGGGCGCCTCGGTTGAAGGTGGCAAGGCGGTCCGTGTTTCCCCTATCCGTGAGGTTGTCGGGATTGGGGGTTCGGTGCCTAAATCAGATGACGAGGAGGAGGTGGTGGAGGTCTCTAACCTGAAGAGAAAGAGAAAAAAGACATCCACGGCGTCGTCCAGTCCCGAGGGTGTCCTTACCGTTATGGAAAGGAATTTCGACGCCTCAAAATTTATAGACACCCAGCTGATCCCTGGTACGGAGGAACATTTCCATGAGTCATCCCTTGCCGGGCAGGCGAGGTGGATGTACCGCACTCTTCTGCGCGGTGCGGTTATTGCTCGGAAGGCCGAGTTCGAGTTGTCCGGGATGGAGTCTCTTCGTCGGAAGTTGGCCTCCGCTGGGAAGGCCAACAATGAATTGAAAAGTGAAGTGGAAACTCTCCGGCAGCAGTTGACTCAATCTTCGGAGAAGTTGGACGCCGCCGAGAAGAAGGCTACCGCCGCTGAGCAGAAAGCTGCCTCTGCCGAACAAAAGTTAACAGCTGCCGAGAAGAAACAGAAAGAGTCGGACGCAACGATTGAACGTCTGGTCGAGCGTGAGATGGCTCTGGAGAAACAGGTCGGCGAGGCGCAGAAGCGTACGGCCGAAGTCGACGAGGGGAAGCGGGCCGTGGAGGCCGAACTGGCAACATGGAAGGCCAAGTACAAAGACGTCGTTAAACAGGGTAAAGGCGCGATTTTGGGCACCGAGGAGGCCCTGAAGGCCCAAATCAAAATTGTTGCCCCCGAGTTCGACACGTCGGCAATTGGCGTTTTTAAGATTATTAAGGATGGCCAGGTTGTTGATGTTCCGAAGAAATGAACTCTTTGTTCCATTGTTTTTGTTTAGCCGTTTTGTTTTGGCTTGTAGACGGTTGTTCTTAGCCGTTTTGGCTTACGAACAGTTTAATCTTTGCCGTTTTAATATTGGCTTGTGAACAATGACTCTTTGGTCGTTTGCTCGTGTTGTCGTAATGAAGTTTTTCTTACTTGTCCGATTTTGTCGTCGTTTTTAGTAACCGTTTTTGGTTTATAGTTGTTTATATCGGCGGCCCGTGGGCTCTTGTGTAGTTGCTTGTTACGACGGTAGTTGAATACCTCCCGGGGTGATCAGTCCCGGGTTGGGTGTCATTGCTAGTCATGACAAGATGATTTATCTGAAAAACGGAGGTAAGATAGAACGGAGAATTCGCACAAGTGTATCTTATTCGGTATCCACATAAAAGACTTGAAAGTTACTATGAAGTTCAAATGGCAAATTAACTACTTAGCTAGATTAGTCGGCAGGTCGCTCCGTCTTCTAGGAGTAGAATCTTCTAAGGTTGTCCGCATTCCAAGTTCTTGGGACTTCCTTGCCGTCGAGTCTTTCTAGTTTGTATGCTCCTTTTCCCATCACTTTCTTGACTCTAAATGGGCCTTCCCAGTTAGCCACCAGCTTGCCTTCTCCGGGGGTCGGCAGGCCGATATCATTTCGCCTCAGGACGAGGTCGTTTGGCTCGAATTCCCTCTTGAGTACTTTGGTGTTGTAGCGGAGTGCCACTCTTTGTTTTAGCGCCGTTTCTGTCAAGTGGGCCATTTCTCGGGCTTCTTCTATCAGGTCCTTTTCTACGGCTTCCTCTACCCCCTTCAAAAGGAGCCGTGGGCTTGGTTCTCCGATTTCTACGGGTATTACCGCGTCCACCCCGTATGTTAGCCGAAAAGGGGTTTCCTTGGTGGAGGACTGCTCGGTTGTTCGGTAAGACCAGAGGACTGATGCCAGTTCGTCGGCCCAAGCACCCTTTTTGTTGTCCAACCTCCTCTTTAGTCCTGAAAGGATAACCTTGTTGGCGGACTCCACTTGTCCATTCGTCCGAGGGTGTTCTACCGAAGAGAACTTTTGCCTTATTCCTAGGCCGTTGAGAAATCCCGTGAACTTTTTGTCAGTAAATTGTGTGCCGTTGTCCGAGATGACGACTTCTGGTATCCCGAACCGTGTTATCACCTGCCTCCACATGAATTTTCTGCAATTGGCTGAGGATATGCTAGCCAATGGTTCGGCTTCTATCCACTTGGTATAGTAATCGATTGCCACTATGAGATATTTGACCTGCCCAGGGCCGACAGGGAAGGGCCCTAAGAGGTCGACTCCCCATTGAGCGAACGGCCGAGAAGTCGTCAGCAAGCTTAACTCGTTTGCCGGTGCTTTGGCAAAATTGGCGTTCTGTTGGCACTTTATGCATTTTCCGACAAACTCTTTGGAATCTGCCATCATCGTCGGCCAGTAGTATCCAGCTCGGATCAACTTTCTTGCTAGGGCTTTTCCTCCGATGTGGTGCCCACAGCAGCCCTCGTGGACTTCCTTGAGGACGTAGTCCGTTTGGTCGGGGTGTAGGCACTTCAGTAAGGGTTGACTGAGTCCCTTTCTGAACAGCTGTCCTTGGATGACAGCGTACTTGGCCGCTTCCCTCCTTAATTTCAACGCATCCTTTTCGTCACCAGGGACTTGGCCGTGTTCTAGGTAGTTGGTGATGGGGTCTAGCCATGAAGGACTTAGGGTCGCTATGTGTAGTGTGATCGCGGGTTCCCTTGTCATGCCTTGGATGAGAGACCGGTTCCCCTCCCCTGGCTTCGTGCTGGCCAATTTTGATAGGAGGTCTGCCCGTGTGTTCCTTTCTCTGGGTACATGCTGGACCGTGACCTCTTCGAACTTTTGGCTCAAGCTTTTAACCTTTTCCAAGTACTTCTGCAACAAGGGGTCCTTGGCTTGGTAGCTGCCGTTCACTTGGGAAGTGACGACTTGGGAATCGCTGCATACTTCCAGCCTTTTTGCGCCGACCTCTGTTGCTAGGGTTAAGCCTCCAATGAGGGCTTCGTATTCTGCTTGATTGTTCGAGATGGGAAACTCGAATCTGACCGACTGTTCGTATACGACCCCGTTTGGACTTTCTAGGATGATCCCGGCTCCTCCGTAGGTCTGGTTGGAGGCTCCGTCCACATGGAGCTTCCACCGTGTACCCATGTCTTCGCCTGGATCTCCCGTTACTTCAACCAAGAAATCCGCCATGGCCTGCGCCTTGATGGCTTGCCGGGGCTCGTACCGTATGTCATATTGAGAGAGTTCGATGGACCAAGTCATCATTCTTCCCGCCAGGTCGGGCTTTTGGAGAACTTGCCTAATCCCTTGGTCTGTCCTGACGACCACTTGGTGACTCTGGAAGTATTGCTTCAACCTTCTCGAGGAAGTTAGGAGCGCTAGGGCTAGCTTTTCCAACTTGCTGTATCTTAATTCTGCTCCTTGCAGAGCCCTGCTTATGAAGTAGACTGGCTGTTGGGTCTTCCCGTCCTCCCGTACTAGCACTGCGGCTAGGGCTTCGCTTGTTATGGCGAGATACAGGTATAGTGGTTCCCCGTCTCTTGGCTTCCCGAGAACGGGGGGTGCCGCCAAGATTTCCTTGAAGTGTCGAAAGGCTTCTTCGCACGCTGGTGTCCATTCGAACGCCATCCCTTTCTTCATGAGGTTAAAAAACGGCAGGGCCTTTGCCGCTGAGGCTCCGAGAAACCGAGAGAGTGATGTCAACCTTCCTGCCAACCTCTGGACGTCCTTGATACATCCCGGGCTCTTCATCTGAAGTATTGCCTGGCACTTCTCCGGGTTAGCCTCTACCCCTCTTTGAGTTATCATGAATCCCAGGAACTTGCCGGCTTCCATGGCGAAGGCGCACTTGAGGGGGTTCAGCCTCATGCCATGTTGACGGAGGGACGCAAATACGCTTGCCAGGTCGTTTAGGAGGTCATCAGGTCGTATTGTCTTTGCCAGGATGTCGTCCACGTAAACTTCGACCGTTTTTCCTATAAGGTTGTGGAATATCCTGTTCATCAGCCTTTGATACGTTGCCCCTGCATTTTTTAAGCCAAATGGCATTACCTTATAGCAGAACGTTCCTCCTGGCGTTATGAACGCCGTTTTGTCCTCGTCTGGTCGGTGCATCGGTATCTGATTGTAACCAGAGTAGGCATCCATGAAACTCAGATACCGGTACCCCGCCGCAGCGTCGACGAGTGCATCTATGTTGGGGAGTGGGAAGCAATCTTTGGGGCATGCTTTGTTAAGGTCAGAGTAGTCCAC
>NC_029775.3:97780125-97788155 GCF_000817695.3 Arachis duranensis | reverse complement strand
TCATAATTTGTTCTATATTATTAAACAAAATATAAGAATATTAATTTATGTTTCTGTCTTTTGTATCTTGTTCTCGGTGTCTAATTATCCAATTATTCTATTATCAAAACCAAACACAACTCAAAAGATTAGAATTTTTGGGGACGGAACTAAAATTTTAATAATATTTTTTAATAAGTAATGATAATTTAATAAATATTCTCATTTTATATTTATATTTATCTTGAATCAAATACAATACTAAAATATATATACATTTTATACCAAATATAATACAAAAACTTAATTTAATCTCAATTTTTTGAACAATCTCAGACTCTTTTTCAAACACAACCTCAAAGACATGAACATAATAATACATTTCTTCTATTCATGTTTTTGACAATTATTTTTTGAAACACGGACTGCACCGTATTAAGTTTAAATTACAATTAATTTGTCCGAAATCACTCATATATAAACAATTCAATATAATTTTCTCTTAAGAATTGTTCGTTGGTCGGGTTCCGAACAGGTCGGGTGGATAGATGCAGGGGGGAGAACGCCTGAGCCTGGGTCGCACTGTTTTACGGGTAGCCGAGAAGCCGAGCACTCGTCTTGGAGAAATGAAGGGGGGGTGCCACCTGCAAAGACACTCCGACGCCTAAGTCAGAAATCGTACAAGCAGGGGGAATGATGTGGGAAAGTGACATACCTCGGGGGAAGAGCCAATCTTCCCCTTATATACATGTCAGTAGTGGGCCCCAGGACGAGGACAGGCCCATATTTCCGAGGACGTTGTCCTGCAGCCACGTGCGAGCCGTACAGGACGCGTGTCCGGGTCGGTTGGAGGGCACGTGACCGGGTCGGGTGGAGATCGGGCCGGACCGACCCGTGCGGTTATTGGGCCAGGCCGTAACAAGAAACAAAGTAAGATTTTTAATTACTTTAGTAATACGACTAATCAGAAAAAAAATTAGTTGAAGAGAAAGTAATTCTAAAAACAAGTCAATAAAAGTAATTTTGCATACTTTGTTTATCCAAAATAAAGTCTTTTCAACTTATTTTAATTTATTTACATAATTAAAAAGAGAAATACTTAATTAAATTTGGTAACAGTGTCTTTTTAATATATTAGAAATATAATTATTTATATATTTTTTATTAATTTAAATTTCTGAAATAAATAATTTCATTACAAAAAATATTATATATGGTTAAGTTATCAACAACATTAATAATGATAACAAAGTTTCAGAAAATATCACGATTAGTATCAAAATTCTCCCCCTTCCCTCTCCAAAGATCAACTGTACCAATATAACAATGTTAGAAAATATAACAGTAATTCCATTCATAGAGGAAAAAAATACACGCGATAAAGACTTATTGTATATATTTCATACAACACCAAATATAAATAGAAAGTGAGGGAGAGCATACAATAGCAGTGGATGTCTGAATTTGAAGCCATCTAACTGAATTGGCAAGGCTAGATTGTTGACCCTGTGTTCATAAAAATGAAAACTAGATAATCATTACAGAGAAAAGTAAAAGGACAATATTCTAATTTTAAGATTCCATGGTATATTGTCCTTATGTGTTAGTAATAAAATTGGAGGCATATTTATTTTAAAATAAAAAAATAAATTAAAACAAATGACATCAAATCTTAACGTCTTTCTACGACCACAAGATTTTTAGCGTGTTGGGATTGCTGCATCCATAGCACTAATATAAATAAAAAAATAAACTATTATTTATTTAAATTGTATTAATTTAGTAAAATTAAAAATTATTCAATAAAATTATTTATTATATCATTTTAATAATTTTATCAAATTTAATTTTAATAAATATAAAATTAATTTATATATTTTATGAGTTAAAATATCAATTCTTAAATCTTTTATACTAAAATTTATAATGATTAATCAGATTATTTAAGTTTAATTATTTTTATAATAAAAAATAAAACGATAACTCATATTTTATTTGTACAAATAACAACGTTGAAAAATTTATGTAAGATCAATAGTTTAGAGTCAAGTATTAATTTTTGTAGAATAATATTTTTTTTGTTGTCGTACTTAGAATGTAAATAAAATACGTATTAAAATTCTTTTTAGTCAATTTTATTTAAAGTGTAAATAAGACATACTTATATATTTATTTAATTTTTACGATAGGCTATTAGATAACTAAAAAAATAGTTTATAGTTTATTTTAGATCATTTGAAAAAGTAAAATCGATTTACATAACTCATCTAAATTTTATGGTTTAACAATTTTATGATAAAAAATATCAATTGTTTATTATTTAAATTAATTTTATACTTATTATTATTTCAGGCATTAATAGACTTTTTTTAGTATTTTGTTTATGTTATTTTATTTATTTTGTTTATAGTGTAAACAAAATATATACATATATATCTTGTTTTTATTATAAATGGAATAAGTAATATAATATTAGATAAATTAATAGATATTCTTACAATAATGTATTTTGATAAATAAAATATTTAATTTATTTAATTTTTATTATTATAATAAATTATTGTTTAAATAAATTTAAAATGTATTAAAAATTAGATTAATATGATAAATTTATTAAAATGATTTAATAAATAATTACATTTTTTACTAAAATATATGGAGATGGATTTAATGGTTAGTTGCTCTCTCTCACTTATTTGATTTAATATTTGAGATTATTTTATTTTAATTTAATCTATTTTTTTTCATTTAAAAACAAAATTAGCCTTCAAGACCCATAAAAATAACATATTATGTTGATTTTTTTATAAACACTATAGAATCTTCCTATTTGTATATAGTGTGATACAGAAAAATATATTTAGACATGAAATTTAAATTTTTGTTCTAATGTAACTGTTTGTTCATAAAATAAAAAAATTATTATTTTTCCAAATACGATATTTAAACTTTAATTCTCTAAATACAATTTTTTTGGCGTTTGGGTGACCCAGCGAATTCTAAAAATTTTAGCAAGTTCGCCTTAATTCCTGGCGAACTCTATAAAAATTATAGAGTTAGCCTTATCCTCCCCCAACTTCCCTTAAAATTTTTAAAAAACACGTTTTTAATTCATATCATCTTTTTCAGAAGAGTATATATATCTATAAACAGTACGTAGGAGTATACAAAAATACACAAACAATATAAGAGTACACAAGAGTACACACGAATAAGTCGTATTTTATTTTTGGAAAATAGTTATTTTTTTAAATTTATAATTAAAAAAATCCTTATTAAATATGGCTTATTCCATACCCGTGTATTTTTTGAGACGATAATAATGGTTGCCATTGTTGAATATGGCTTGTTTTTTTTAATTTATAATTTAAAAAAATCCTTGAAGAAGCCATGTTTGTTGTCTGTGTATTTTTGTGTACTCCTAAATACTATTTGTAGATCTATATACTCTTTTAAAGAAGATGATATGGATTAACAACGTGTGTTTTAAAAACTTTAATGAGAGTTTAGAGTTCGTCGGGATCCGGCAAACTTGCCCAAATATAAAAAAAAATTGTATTTGAGGAATTAAGGTTCAAAAATCGTATTTGGGAAAATAAGGGATAAGTATTATTTTGGTCCCTAACATTTAGGGTCAGAATCGAAACCGTCCCTTATGTAATTTTTTATTTAGAATCGTCCTTAATGTTGTATTTGATTTTAAAATCGTCCTTTTAAATAATTTTTTTTCTAAATGACAAAAATACCCTTTTTTCACCATTTCATTCTTCTTGTTCTTCTTCTTCCAGGAGAACAAATTCTATTCTTGTTTTTCTTTTTCCAGAAGAACAAATTCCTCTTCCATTAACAAAATCAAAAGTTCAAATCTTAATACAGTTAACAAAATCCAATTATATGAATTAAAAATACTTAAATTCATCTCCAATTACAAAAATAAAAAATCTATAATTTTAGTTACCAAGAACAATCAAATTCAAGAAAAAGAACAAAAATTAGACAGAAACAAAAAATAAAAAAAATAACAGCAATTCAAAAATTCAAAAATAAAAACAAGAACAAAACCAACAATAAAAATTAAGGAATTAGGGATTATGATGAACAACATCAAATTCTTCAAATCTAACAACAGTAATATATTCAGATTCTTTTTAAAACAAAAAAGAATGAAACTTTATCTTATAAAAAGCATGGAGGTCGCCGCTATTACTCTTAGAGGTTGTCGTTGGCCGCTACTGCTCTTGGAGGTCACAGCATCGTCGAGGTGAAGGTCGTCATTGGCCGCTGCGCACTTGGACGTCGCCGTGCCGTCAGGGTGGAGGTCGCTGCGCCATCGGGGTGGAGGTCGCCGTCGAGGTAAAGTATGTGTGGTAGTTGTGTGTGATGGAGAAGAAAGAAGAAGTGATGGTTGTGTGTGAAGGAGAAAGAAGATGAGCTGCGTTGTGTATGTTTTGTGTTGTGACGGTGGAGTGAAGAAGATAGAGTTTGAAGTTAGAGAGGTGAGAGCATAGAAGGGTAAAATGGTCAAAAAGAACAATTTTAATACCAAATACAACATTAATGACGATTCTAAATAAAAAATTAAGTAAGGGATGGTTTCGAATCTAACCCTAGACGTTAGGGACTAAAACAATACTTATCCCAGAAAATAATAATTTTTTTATTTTATAAATAAAAAAATCCATCAACTGAAAGTGTTTTTAAAATGGTCCGTAAATTATATATATAAGGACGAGTATTACCTAAATTTAATTCTGTCTGGTCCTATCAAAAATATGTCCTGCATCAAATACAGATGGAATGAATATCCGCAAGTTTAACTAGTGTTACCATTTCTATTCAAGATAAGTTATCCAAAATTTTTTTATTCAAAATCATTCAAAATAAATATCATTATTTGTTCAAAATTTAACTTCGAATTATTCATTTTTGTAACACGCTACCACACAGAGCTTTACGCTTAAGCCGTAAAATAGAGGTAGTGTGGTATTACGGCCTCTATAATAAAATATATACATATAGTAGTAGAAAGAACATAATAACTAGGAGCCTTGAAAAATAGGTGAAACAATGTCCACAAAATAAAAAGCGCAATGCTCAGGAAACGAGATTACTTACGTGCTAAGAAATCTAGGGATCATAGGTATAAATAAACAGAAAGTGAGATTAGAGAGTTAAGGATACAGAATAACTAGCTCCTAACTCAAGCTATGAAGCCAAGGGTGGCCGGAGAATATTACATACATATATACATCTCCCATCAACCCGAAATACAAAGATAAAACCTTAACTCTCCTCTAAGAGGAACAAAGTAAACAACTTATTCGGAAAGAAAGTTAAGTACATATAAACATAAACTAAATAAAAAAGGAACCCAGAAACCACTCCGCTTCAGCAGTCCAGACGCCTAGCAATGTGGCTCTCGACCTGCATCTGAAAACAACAACACAGTATGGGGTGAGAACCGGAGGTTCTCAGCATGGTAAAGGTGCCACGCATATAAGATATAAGGTCTTGGAAATGCCAGAGGCAATCCTAGAATGCTGACACTCAGTTTATAAAATTCAAGTTACTAAAGAGAAACCACAAAGGGGTAGGTGTTCTAAGGAATTCCAAACTCAACTTAAACCTAACTTTAACACTAAACCTGTCCACCTTTCCTCCGCTCCTCCATCACCAATGATTTAGCAGAGACAGACAATCAAACAATTTCAAGCACAAGTAGAAGGCAGGTAGTGCAAGTAGCAAATATAACAAATTAGCATAATATATACTCAATTAGGCATTTCCAAGTATGCATAGCAAACAAACAAACAAAATGCACATACTGTATGCCTGTCCTATGGTTGATGAGACTCATCTGTCGGTTATCAAGCCAACCCGACAAGTCCAAAACCCTTAGGTTGTCCTCGTCGCGCATCCCCATGAGTCTATGCATAGCTTTTTCTCATTTCATTCGTAATTCATACATTCATTCATTCATATATAACTTACTCAATGGGGGATATCTAATCCCAGGAATTTATACGTGCCGGTCACCCTTACGATGTAGGATCAATAGAGTATCGAATCTCAACCTAGAACATGTGGAGGCAAGCCACGGTTCTGTACCCAGGAAAACTCGTGTCTCAGATAACATTAAATTCATAAGCCGCATAATTATCATAACCATTCATATTCATTACATAATCATTCATCATAGCCATGGCATCATATAGCCATCATACATACACATTGTCCTCATATAACTCATCACTTTTAACCTTTACTTTATCCCCAAGTTACCTCTATTTTCTAGCTTTAACTTATTACTAGAGTAATTACTATGATGTGGGGCTAAAAGAGTGAAAATAGAGGTTTAGAAGCTTGAAGTTTGACCTAAAAACACAAAAATCTATTTTTGTTGAAACAAGGGCCACGCGTATGCATAGGCGTGCAAAAAAGGCTTGCTCGTGCACGCATACCCCTACTCGTGTACGTGTGGATCCTAGCCCACAAGGGCTGGTCATGTCGCGAGCGACTGGACGCATACACAAATCCCTGGTCATGCGTACGCGAGAATCCCAACCCGAAAGGGTTGGTCGCGTCGTGAGCAGCTAAACGCGTACGCAAATGCCAGGTCACGCGTACGCCAGCATAAGTTTTTTCAAAAATTTGCATAAGTATGAAAAGCTGCAGAATTCCAACCTTTTTAATTCCAACTTCCGACGTGCATAACTTTTTCGTTTTAAATCATTTTTCCTCCGTTCTTCGAACGACGTAAACTCCACAAACCCAATTTTTGTATAAAACCAGTTTGAAATCATTTAGGGATTCGGAAGCCAAGTTATGACTCACCAAAGTTCGGCCAAAAACTAATTTTTTTCAAAAAGCCTCCAACCTCAATTTTTACCAAACCAAACACAATTCATACCTTCATTACCTACATTCAACATAGCTACATACTACTTGTTTTACTGAAGTCATCCATAACCTACCTTCAATCAATTATTCATCATTATGTACATAATTTCATATCTAAGTTTCATAACTTCAACTACAACAATCACAAATCATATTCATTTCTTTCCCAACTTACAAGCATCAATAATTCATCACTTAGTAGTCCCACCTCAATATCAACTATTAAACCAAAACTCAACATTTATCATGAAACACTAATCAATTTACATACTCATATATTCATTCCTATCTTATAGTCAACTAGCCTAAGTCTTCACAGAACATTATATTTATATACGTAAAACCTAAATCATACCTTGGCCGAGTTCCACTTATTATCTAAGGCAACAAACTTATGCAAAAGGTCAAGGCTTCAATCACCAAAATTCAACTCTAACACCCACCAAGCTCTCAAATCAAGCTTCCAATGATTCCAAGGACTCCATATTATGCATTCATACACCTAACACATATATATACATACATATACCCAACAACTCAATATCCAACATAATCAAAACAAGAAATAACTAGGGTTTAGGATCCTTACCGTGCCCACGGACTAAACAAACTAAATCCAACAAGCTCCACAAGCTAATTTGAACTAGAGAACTAAAATCAACAAAATCTCAACATAGAGACTCACAATTTTTGAAAATCAAAGAGGTAGAGAAACTGAGATGAAGTTGAAGCTTACTTATGAAATTGATCTGATAGAATCGTAGAATTCGACATGCTGGATGCGTGATTGCAAACAGTACAGTGATCAGAGCTCGGAGCGGAGAGTTATGGTGATTGAAAATCAATGTAAGAGTTTTGTCTTCCTTCCCCCTTTCCCACCAGGTTTGCAGCGTGAATAAGGAAAGGGGAGAAAGGAAGCTATGTTTTGCTTAAGTGTTATGAGCTGGATTGGGCCTTGGACCTATTTTGGATCCGGTTTATCAGGTTTGACCCATTCAGCCTAATTTTGGGTTAAATTTTTTTTAAATTAGTGTCGAAATTCTTGTTTTAATTAATTCTATCCTAATTTAATATAATATTTACATTTCTAATTTTTTTTATTAAGATTTAATTATTAACTAATTATTTACTAATTTAACGGGTTTACAACT
>NC_029775.3:97772936-97779973 GCF_000817695.3 Arachis duranensis | reverse complement strand
AATTCATAAATATCATAGAATTAGTCATATTTATATAATGAATTATGTAATGGCTAAAAGAAACAAAAGAAATCTGAGATTTTTATCCAATATGCCAAAAACGACCTTAAATTGAGAAAAAAAATATATAGGTACAATACAACCATAATTTAGCCATTATTTTTTTTCCTATTCACAAGAATTCTGTAGTATTTAATTTTTAATAAAAATTTATTCCAATAATTTGTAGGACCAGCAGGACTATTATTTATTATTGTAGGGTTTTGTAGTGGCTAGGTGGTTAGTCGCTTTCCATTCGAGTGGGTTTGACCGCCAGTTGAGAGCTTTTAAACTTAGAGTACTATGATTATGATATGTGTGAAGATGGGTTTTGTCATTTGTGGTTCGTTACTGGCTTGTAGGGTTTGATAGCATAAATTAAAGTAGCATTTAAAATGAGTCACCGGGTGAAATAAGATACCGACTACAAAAATATTGTAAATGATACAATAATTAAGATGTCTATGCTATATGATAATTACCGTGTCTTAAAATATTACTAAAAAATATTAACTTGTGATGCATTTGAAGCTGTCAATTTGTCTTGTGAAGAATTTGCAGTTGCTGCTGTTTTAAGTAGATTCTTGTACCTCTTTTGTTTTGACATATTTTTATAATAGATTAAATCAATAATTAATAAATATAATATAAAATGTGCATCAAGATTAAAAGAATAGACCCTGTAACTAAGTTGGTGAAATAATTTAAAGCAAATAAAAGCCGTTTCAAGCAAAAAAAAAGAAAAAGAAAAAATAAATAATTGCCTTTTAATTTTATCATTTAAAAAATGTATTTAGAAAAAAAAAAGAAAAAACAAATAATAGATCTAGAGTGCGTATGTGTGAACTAAAAATTTAGAATCAAACAAAGCAATGGAGAAAAAGAAAAAGAAAGAGGAAAAGAAGTAGAAGTAGAAGGCTAGAAGCACAAGAATTGAGAGAAAGAGGAAGAGAATTAGAGAAGATAAAAGAACTAAAATCTATTCAGTTAAATTTTAAAATAAATAAATAAATAACATTGTATGTTCTTTTTTATTTTTAAGAAAAAGAGATTGACAAAAATGTTATATTTGTTAGTAAAATGGTTAGTTATTTAGATTATTTATTAAAGAAATGTTCGGTGGTCGGATTCCGGACAGGTCGGGTACACAGGTGGAAAGATGAGTAGGTGAGGATGCCTTAACTTGGGTCGCACTGGTAGCGGACTAGCCGAGCTGGCGAGCACTTGAGCTGGTGAATGGACGAAGGGGGGGTGCCACCTGCAAAGACACTCCGACGCCTAAGTCAGAAATCGTACAAGCAGGGGAGGTGATGTATAAGGTGACGTACCTCGGGGGAAGAGCCAATCTTCCCCTTATATACATGTCAGTAGTGGGCCCCACAACGAGGACAGGCCCATATTTCCGAGGACGTTGTCCTGCAGCCACGTGCGAGCCGTACAGGACGCGTGTCCGGGTCGGTTGGAGGGCACGTGACCGGGTCGGGTGGAGATCGGGCCGGACCGACCCGTGCGGTTATTGGGCCAGGCCGTAACAGTGCCTCCACGCGCCAATGGTAGTCGTAGGAGCTACCAATGGCGTGGCATCCTCGTATTTCGACTGGTCGGCTGATCGCGGGAGGGGTGTGCCTCCAACGCGCGTCTCCTGGTTGCTCAAAGCAACCGTTTTCATCGCTTCGTTTCCCGCGCCGAGCATTAAATGCTCATAATGGGGTGAAAAACCCCTTTTGAAAAGCCCATCCTGCCCCCAGGTGTTTCGCGCTCTGGAGGTAGTTTTTAAACGATCGGTTTTGACATTTCTACACTTTTCTCACACTCCCTATTCTTCCTTTCTTCCTCCTTGCTACAAGATTCCAAGGCGTTGCTGTGGTGCCTCCGTTCGTGTCCCTTGCACTTTTCCAGACTCGCAACCATCCTTTTCTCCATCAACTTAGGTAATTTTCGAATCATCCCTCCTTTTAGGCATTATTTTTGGTATGTTTGTTGCTTGGTTCTTTTGATATTATTGCGTAGCCTTAGTTGCGAGTAGACGTGTTAGGGGGGAAAGTACCATTCTAGGGTAGGCTTTTTCTCGTTCCTCTAGACTTAGTCTTGTTTGCCTTTAGTCGGGAAATCGTGGGGGGTGGTGTTTGTTTTCGGCCTGAGCGACCGATCTCTTAGACTAACTGGATGGTACCCCCATGTAGGTATGGCCCGCACGGTCTCCCGAGCATCCGTTAACCCTGCGGCTTACGACCAGTATGCTTGGGTCGTCTCAGATGTGAGGGATTCACCCAACCAAATGAGCGAGGAGGAGCTCACCGAGTTCCGACAAGCCGGGTATTTGTGTGGCGGGACTGACGAGGAGGCCAATTATGACGCCTTCGTCCCGGCTGCTCACGAGCGGTTGTATGAAATCAACTTCCAACCCAGCCGGGTTGCCGACTGGATTTGGTTCTACAAGGCCATGTTCACTCAAGTCGGAGTTCGCATTCCGTTCTCCGCTTTTCAAATGGCGCTCTTAAACCGAATTTCCGTGTCACCGTCGCAGTTGCATCCGAACAGTTGGGCTTCGATCCGCTGTTTCGAGATGGTTTGTGAATATCTCGACCTGCCGGTGTCCGTAGATGTCTTCCTCTTCTTCTTCACCCTTACGAACCCCTCCAAGCAGGGGAAACATAGGAAAGGGTTCATGTCCTTCCGGGCTGCTCAGGGTCGGAAGATCTTCGGCTTGTTCGAAGATTCTTACCATGGGTTTAAGGACAAGTATTTTAAAGTCCGTCCGGCCAAAGGTCGCCACCCCTTTTGGTTGTCTCTGGAGGGGGTACGGCTCATCCCGACTTATTGGAGCTTCGGGGAAGGAGCCAATAGTTTTATTAAGGTAGTTTACAAAAACATGTCGGCAGAAGATCAGCAGATTGCCGAGGTGCTAAACGCGGTTTTTGGGAAGAACCCAGTAAATCCCCACCTCCTCATGGGTGATCGGGACTCCGGTCGTAATTATATTTGTGAGAAGCTCTTTACTTTACGCTTTATCTTTTTCCCTTTATTGATATTGTGTGACGACTAACCGACCTTCTTTGGTTTCTTGCAGTGGATATGTCTGCGTCGGTGACGGGCCTTACCGATCTGTTTCAAACCTTTCTTGCCGGCGGCGACGACGAGGAAGGTGACGAGCAGCCTGTCTCCGAGGGGCCTAATGCTCCCCCGGAGGGCCAGGATGTTCCCGAACAGAGGGCCGCAACCGACGAGATCGAGACCTCGGCTCAGGGCGCCTCGGTTGAAGGTGGCAAGGCGGTCCGTGTTTCCCCTATCCGTGAGGTTGCCGGGATTGGGGGTTCGGTGCCTAAATCGGATGATGAGGAGGAGGTGGTGGAGGTCTCTAACCTGAAGAGAAAGAGAAAAAAGACATCCACGGCGTCGTCTAGTCCCGAGGGTGTCCTTACCGTTATGGAAAGGAATTTCGACGCCTCAAAATTTATAGACACCCAGCTGATCCCTGGTACGGAGGAACATTTCCATGAGTCATCCCTTCGAGAAGAAACAGAAAGAGTCGGACGCAACGATTGAACGTCTGGTCGAGCGTGAGATGGCTCTGGAGAAACAGGTCGGCGAGGCGCAGAAGCGTACGGCCGAAGTCGAGGAGGGGAAGCGGGCCGTGGAGGCCGAACTGGCAACATGGAAGGCCAAGTACAAAGACGTCGTTAAACAGGGTAAAGGCGCGATTTTGGGCACCGAGGAGGCCCTGAAGGCCCAAATCAAAATTGTTGCCCCCGAGTTCGACACGTCGGCAATTGGTGTTTTTAAGATTATTAAGGATGGCCAGGTTGTTGATGTTCCGAAGAAATGAACTCTTTGTTCCATTGTTTTTGTTTAGCCGTTTTGTTTTGGCTTGTAGACGGTTGTTTTTAGCCGTTTTGGCTTACGAACAGTTTAATCTTTGCCGTTTTAATATTGGCTTGTGAACAATGACTCTTTGGTCGTTTGCTCGTGTTGTCGTAATGAAGTTTTTCTTACTTGTCTGATTTTGTCGTCGTTTTTAGTAACCGTTTTTGGTTTATAGTTGTTTATATCGGCGGCCCGTGGGCTCTTGTGTAGTTGCTTGTTACGACGGTAGTTGAATACCTCCCGGGGTGATCAGTCCCGGGTTGGGTGTCATTGCTAGTCATGACAAGATGATTTATTTAGCTAGATTAGTCGGCAGGTCGCTCCGTCTTCTAGGAGTAGAATCTTCTAAGGTTGTCCGCATTCCAAGTTCTCGGGACTTCCTTGCCGTCGAGTCTTTCTAGTTTGTATGCTCCTTTTCCCATCACTTTCTTGACTCTAAATGGGCCTTCCCAGTTGGCCGCCAGCTTGCCTTCTCCGGGGGTTGGCAGGCCGATATCATTTCGCCTCAGGACGAGGTCGTTTGGCTCGAATTCCCTCTTGAGTACTTCGGTGTTGTAGCGGAGCGCCACTCTTTGTTTTAGCGCCGTTTCTGTCAAGTGGGCCATTTCTCGGGCTTCTTCTATCAGGTCCTTTTCTACGGCTTCCTCTACCCCCTTCAAAAGGAGCCGTGGGCTTGGTTCTCCGATTTCTACGGGTATTACCGCGTCCACCCCGTATGTTAGCCGAAAAGGGGTTTCCTTGGTGGAGGACTGCTCGGTTGTTCGGTAAGACCAGAGGACTGATGCCAGTTCGTCGGCCCAAGCACCCTTTTTGTTGTCCAACCTCCTCTTTAGTCCTGAAAGGATAACCTTGTTGGCGGACTCCACTTGTCCATTCGTCCGAGGGTGTTCTACCGAAGAGAACCTTTGCCTTATACCCAGGCCGCTGAGAAATTCCGTGAACTTCTTGTCAGTGAATTGTGTGCCATTGTCCGAGATGACGACTTCTGGTATCCCGAACCGTGTTATCACCTGCCTCCACATGAATTTTCTGCAATTGGCTGAGGATATGCTAGCCAATGGTTCGGCTTCTATCCACTTGGTATAGTAATCGATTGCCACTATGAGATATTTGACCTGCCCAGGGCCGACAGGGAAGGGCCCTAAGAGGTCGACTCCCCATTGAGCGAACGGCCGAGAAGTCGTCAGCAAGCTTAACTCGTTTGCCGGTGCTTTGGCAAAATTGGCGTTCTGTTGGCACTTTATGCATTTTTTGACAAACTCTTTGGAATCTGCCATCATCGTCGGCCAGTAGTATCCAGCTCGGATCAACTTCCTTGCTAGGGCTTTTCCTCCGATGTGGTGCCCACAGCAGCCCTCGTGGACTTCCTTGAGGACGTAGTCCGTTTGGTCGGGGTGTAGGCACTTCAGTAGGGGTTGGCTGAGCCCCTTTCTGAACAGCTGTCCTTGGATGACGGCGTATTTGGCCGCTTCCCTCCTTAACTTCACCGCATCCTTTTCGTCGCCAGGGACTTGGCCGTGTTCTAAGTAGTTGGTGATGGGGTCTAGCCATGAAGGACTTAGGGTCGTTATGTGTAGTGTGATCGCGGGTTCCCTTGTCATGCCTTGGATGAGAGACCGGTTTCCCTCCCCTGGCTTCGTGCTGGCTAGTTTTGATAGAAGGTCTGCTCGTGTGTTTCTTTCCCTGGGTACATGCTGGATCGTGACCTCGTCGAACTTTTGGCTCAAGCTTTTGACCTTTTCCAAGTACTTCTGCAACAGGGGGTCCTTGGCTTGGTAGCTGTCGTTCACTTGGGAAGTGATGACTTGGGAATCGCTGCATACTTCCAGCCTTTTTGCGCCGACCTCTGTTGCTAGGGTTAAGCCTCCGATGAGGGCTTCATATTCTACTTGATTGTTCGAGATGGGAAACTCGAATCTGACCGACTGTTCGTATACGACCCCGTTTGGACTTTCTAGGATGATCCCGGCTCCTCCGTAGGTCTGGTTGGAGGCTCCGTCCACATGGAGCTTCCACCGTGTGCCTATGTCTTCGCCTGGATCTCCTGCTACTTCAACCAAAAAATCCGCCATGGCCTGCGCCTTGATGGCTTGCCGGGGCTCGTATCGTATGTCATATTGAGAGAGTTCGATGGACCAAGTCATCATTCTTCCCGCCAGGTCGGGTTTCTGGAGAACTTGCCTAATCCCTTGGTCTGTCCTGACGACCACTTGGTGACTCTGGAAGTATTGCTTCAACCTTCTCGAGGAGGTTAGGAGCGCTAAGGCTAGCTTTTCCAACTTGCTGTATCTTAATTCTGCTCCTTGCAGAGCCCTGCTTATGAAGTAGACTGGCTGTTGGGTCTTCCCGTCCTCCCGTACTAGCACTGCGGCTAGGGCTTCGCTTGTTATGGCGAGATACAGGTATAGTGGTTCCCCGTCTCTTGGCTTCCCGAGAACGGGGGGTGCCGCCAAGATTTCCTTGAAGTGTCGAAAGGCTTCTTCGCACGCTGGTGTCCATTCGAACGCCATCCCTTTCTTCATGAGGTTAAAAAACGGCAGGGCCTTTGCCGCTGAGGCTCCGAGAAACCGAGAGAGTGATGTCAACCTTCCTGCCAACCTCTGGACGTCCTTGATACATCCCGGGCTCTTCATCTGAAGTATTGCCTGGCACTTCTCCGGGTTAGCCTCTACCCCTCTTTGAGTTATCATGAATCCCAGGAACTTGCCGGCTTCCATGGCGAAGGCGCACTTGAGGGGGTTCAGCCTCATGCCATGTTGACGGAGGGACGCAAATACGCTTGCCAGGTCGTTTAGGAGGTCATCAGGTCGTATTGTCTTTGCCAGGATGTCGTCCACGTAAACTTCGACCGTTTTTCCTATGAGGTTGTGGAATATCCTGTTCATCAGCCTTTGATACGTTGCCCCTGCATTTTTTAAGCCAAATGGCATTACCTTATAGCAGAACGTTCCTCCTGGCGTTATGAACGCCGTTTTGTCCTCGTCTGGTCGGTGCATCGGTATCTGATTGTAACCAGAGTAGGCATCCATGAAACTCAGATACCGGTACCCCGCCGCAGCGTCGACGAGTGCATCTATGTTGGGGAGTGGGAAGCAATCTTTGGGGCATGCTTTGTTAAGGTCAGAGTAGTCCAC
>NC_029775.3:97756062-97771430 GCF_000817695.3 Arachis duranensis | reverse complement strand
TAATTCATAAATATCATAGAATTAGTCATATTTATATAATGAATTATGTAATGGCTAAAAGAAACAAAAGAAATCTGAGATTTTTATCCAATATGCCAAAAACGACCTTAAATTGAGAAAAAAAATATATAGGTACAATACAACCATAATTTAGCCATTATTTTTTTTCCTATTCACAAGAATTCTGTAGTATTTAATTTTTAATAAAAATTTATTCCAATAATTTGTAGGACCAGCAGGACTATTATTTATTATTGTAGGGTTTTGTAGTGGCTAGGTGGTTAGTCGCTTTCCATTCGAGTGGGTTTGACCGCCAGTTGAGAGCTTTTAAACTTAGAGTACTATGATTATGATATGTGTGAAGATGGGTTTTGTCATTTGTGGTTCGTTACTGGCTTGTAGGGTTTGATAGCATAAATTAAAGTAGCATTTAAAATGAGTCACCGGGTGAAATAAGATACCGACTACAAAAATATTGTAAATGATACAATAATTAAGATGTCTATGCTATATGATAATTACCGTGTCTTAAAATATTACTAAAAAATATTAACTTGTGATGCATTTGAAGCTGTCAATTTGTCTTGTGAAGAATTTGCAGTTGCTGCTGTTTTAAGTAGATTCTTGTACCTCTTTTGTTTTGACATATTTTTATAATAGATTAAATCAATAATTAATAAATATAATATAAAATGTGCATCAAGATTAAAAGAATAGACCCTGTAACTAAGTTGGTGAAATAATTTAAAGCAAATAAAAGCCGTTTCAAGCAAAAAAAAAGAAAAAGAAAAAATAAATAATTGCCTTTTAATTTTATCATTTAAAAAATGTATTTAGAAAAAAAAAAGAAAAAACAAATAATAGATCTAGAGTGCGTATGTGTGAACTAAAAATTTAGAATCAAACAAAGCAATGGAGAAAAAGAAAAAGAAAGAGGAAAAGAAGTAGAAGTAGAAGGCTAGAAGCACAAGAATTGAGAGAAAGAGGAAGAGAATTAGAGAAGATAAAAGAACTAAAATCTATTCAGTTAAATTTTAAAATAAATAAATAAATAACATTGTATGTTCTTTTTTATTTTTAAGAAAAAGAGATTGACAAAAATGTTATATTTGTTAGTAAAATGGTTAGTTATTTAGATTATTTATTAAAGAAATGTTCGGTGGTCGGATTCCGGACAGGTCGGGTACACAGGTGGAAAGATGAGTAGGTGAGGATGCCTTAACTTGGGTCGCACTGGTAGCGGACTAGCCGAGCTGGCGAGCACTTGAGCTGGTGAATGGACGAAGGGGGGGGTGCCACCTGCAAAGACACTCCGACGCCTAAGTCAGAAATCGTACAAGCAGGGGAGGTGATGTATAAGGTGACGTACCTCGGGGGAAGAGCCAATCTTCCCCTTATATACATGTCAGTAGTGGGCCCCACAACGAGGACAGGCCCATATTTCCGAGGACGTTGTCCTGCAGCCACGTGCAAGCCGTACAGGACGCGTGTCCGGGTCGGTTGGAGGGCACGTGACCGGGTCGGGTGGAGATCGGGCCGGACCGACCCGTGCGGTTATTGGGCCAGGCCGTAACAATATTAAAATTTACAAAAATATATGGAAGACAATACAAAATCAATCAAAGAAAGTCTAAAGTTATTTTACTTAATTATTGCTAAAATTATTGAATAATATTAGATTTAATAAATATATAATTATAAATATTACATAAGTAAAATTATATATATTAAGTTAAATAAAATAATATTGAGTTACTATTTCCTATCATTATTGTAAAATTTAAAATAATGTATTTCAGATTCATTCAAAATGTGTCTGTCTCAATTTATACTGTATTTTAACACACAATAAACGCAAACAAAAAATCATGTCCATATCATGTGACTTTGCCATCATAACCACCAATGTGCTTAGGTGCAAGATAGCTAGCTCCAAACACAGGACTGCCACAAAAGATGACCATCGCTTCTTTCCTCTTTTCTTCTCATAAAATAAAATAACATTAAATGAGAGTGAAACTAAAACCTTTTAGTACTTCCTATATATTAAATATAAAGTCATCATCCATGTAATTTTATCCAACGAACTTAATAAATCAAAAAAAGGCTAACAACAGAGATGTATGTGTATGTATTCTCACTTGCATAAAATCTAAGATTAGATTCTAATAACAACCTTCAATTCAAATCTATATACAACAGCTGCTCAGCCAGACAAAATTAAAGGTAGAATCAAATGAAAACTTAAGCATCAAGAACAAAAGCTTATTAACTACTACCAAAGATCAAATCAAGGAGGTTATTTTCATCAACAATTGGGCTCTCTCAGTTATTTTCATCAAACTGGGCTTTCTAAGCTGAAATAAAGTGGTAATGCATGTGGACACGTCTTGTATCAACACTTCAATCTGGATTCGCCACAACTACAGAACTCGCTCTGAGGCCCAAAACAAAAATTAGCTCTTTTTTGCTATCGCCTAACCCAATTTACTTTTACTGACCAGAAACAAAAATCTCAATTCGCAAGACAAAAAAAAATACCCTCAATTCTCATTTGAGTTTTTACGTGACAAATATTCTAAAATAAAAAAACTGTAGGCAATATATATATGTTTAAAAAAAAAACAAATTACACCAAAAAAGATGTTTTGAAAATTTATTAAGATTTATTTTGTTGGTTCTTAGAAAATGTGTGAATTATTATTTTTTTCACGAAATGTAAAGATAAATTTGTTTAAACAAGATAATTTATAAAAGTGAACGGTGGAATACTGTCTAAAAATGACATCGGTCATCAAACTGTTTTTGTAGAGTAGTACGTTCCTTTCAACACATATTTAGATTATATTTTAATTGAGTAAATCACTAAAAATATTCTTTAAAAATTGTAAGCATTGATAAAAATATTTTAAAAATATCAAAATGATAAAAATACTCTAAAAGTTTTTGAAAGTGACAAAAATAATTAAATATATATACTAAAAAGAATTTAAAAATTAGATTTTAATATAATTTTTATAGGATAATTGAAAAAATATAATGTTTTCATCATTCAAATTTGGTAACTCTACACTAAATAAACTTTTTAACAATTTTTTGGTTAACCGACGAAAAGTTTTAAAAAAGAAAAAACAAAGAGCTAAAATTTCGATCTTTTGCATGCAAGATTTTTTCTGAAATAAAATAAAAAACATCATTTTTTACAACTAATTTTTTTACTTTTATTTTTTGAGATTTATTTTTTTAACGCAGCAACAAGTTCACCTAATACATCGACGAACTTGCGGATTTTAGAAAAAATTTGCCCAGTTAAATGGCGAATTTCATGAAAAGCAACAAATTCGCATGCTAGTGTGGCAAATTTTAGTGACCTATAAAAATCATGCTGTCCTCATTTCTCATTTTGGTGAAAAAAAATAACCTTTTTTCACTTCTAGGAATGACAACATGTATCCGAACCTATAGTATCTATATATCCCATCTTTTCTCGTTCGGAGAGGATAATTATCCGGTTCGAGACAAATTTGTAGCGGAGTAGAATCGGATTTAAGCAATACCCACCTCCAGAACATATAATATATAATATGTAAAATAATTAGTAAAATGATTAATAATATTGAACTATATTTAATTTATATTATATAGACAAATTTACTTTAATTTAATTTATATATATACTAAATTATTATTTATTTTCAATCATAAAATATAAAATATTAGAATATTTACTTTTAGAATATTTCATAATGCATTCTATATTAGACGTAAAAATAAATTTTTCAAAATATTTTCTACTTTTTAATAAAAATAGTTTGATGGACCTAATTTATCATTTTATCTAATAGAAAAATTCAATTATAAAATTTTACATTATAAAGAACAAATTAAAAATTTGATTAAACTATAAGAATTAATAAAATAATTAAATCATGCAAAAAATCTAGAGTTAAAAATATTATAAATTCTTAACAAAATTGAAAATAATTATAAAATTGGCCCCTCAATATTTAATTTTGGTTTCGCCACTGGTTATATATGTGATGATGGTTATATAAATTTTAAATTTTAATTTTATTTGTTGAATTTTAATAATTATAGTTCTATGCGAATTATTATAGGACGGAGTGGAGTCGGACAGAGCAAAAATACAACTCTCTCTCTCTCTCTCAAGTTTTATTACTTTTATGAAATTATTTTTATTTGTAGAAATATATAAATAATTATTTATAGTTAATTATTTAAAAATTTTGTTATAATTATTTTGAGTTAATGATTTAGAAATTAAATATAGCGATAATTATTTAGAATTAATTATTTAAATATATAAAGATAATTATTTTGAGTTATTTATTTAAGAATGTAGAGATGATTATTTAGATTTAATTATTTAGAAATTAGTGGTAAGCATTAGAGATATTTTGTTAATTATTTTGTGATAAGTATTATTTAGAGTTAATTATTTAAAAAATTAGTGTATATTTAATATGTTGTAATTTTTGTACTTTTTAATTTTAATTATTTGACATTATTGATATTAATTATTTAACCATTTCCATTAAATTTTTGTAGTTTTTATTGGTAAGTATTATTATTTGTTGTAAAAATATAGGGTGTTAGCTGAAAATTATTGATGTTAATTTTGTAAATATTTTATTTTAGCTACTTTGATAGACCATGACTTATTAGGCTATGAGGACACCCTTATAGATTAGACTAGTCAGAGTATATTGCTGGCAAACTTGACCAATTGGTATAACACTTAAGTTATGTCTTTAATATAAATGTGTATTATTTTAACCATGAATTTCACATAAAATTTTATGTTTTTAGTCTAATAGGTGTTACGAACGTGTCAGAATTTATTAACGAGATCTAGAAAATATATTCGAATACACCTCAAACAAGCTGGTTTCGAGCATGTGGCTTACATGGTTGAGTGGAACCATGATTGGACTTTAGTCTCTGCCTTGGTTCAGAGATGACGGCCAGAGTCTCACACTTTTCATCTACTGTGTGGGGAGATGACCATTACCTTATAGGATGTGGCATATCAGGTGTGTCTCAATGTTGATAGAGATCCTTTTTGCGGCTTCATTGATGGATGGGAACAATTTTACAATGGACAGTCCATGGAAGACCTATGTCAGCAGTTACTGGGACATGTACCATGCCCAAACCACAAATAGACACGGAATAAATGGATCGTCAACTTATCGTGGTTCAAAGAGACTGTATATGGTGACCTGACTGGCAATGCGACAGACGTGCGACTACTTCAGTACACCCGAGGGTACATAGTGCATATCTTAGGGGCATATTTTTTCCAGACGCGTTCGAGTCCTGCAGACACATGAAGTGGTTACCTCTATTGGAGGATCTGGACCATAGTGGCTAACTATCTTAGGGTTTAGCTATGCTTATCGCCAAATGTGTCGTGCAACCGACTATAGACAACAAAACTTGGATGGATGCGAGGGGTTGCTTCTATCCTAGACATATCATCACATCCCTAGCTGTCGACCCAGTGGATTTGATCTGTGACGATTTTATTTTATAGAGAGGTATTATACGCATTTAAGAAATGCTGTTTCATTTTCATGTTTATTGTTGTGTAAATTTTAATAAATAAATTTATAACAGATGGGTAGTCATGAGTCACGCAATGACGCTGTAGAGACTAGGCTTTGGTCTTGGAGAGGGGTGCTGAACAACATTAATATTTGTCACGTATGTAATCAATCTTAATTATAGTTAAATATATTTACATTGTTCATTCACTTTATTTTATTTCCACCTTGTGGTGCGTCCACTTTCATGCTTTGGGATCAAGGAGTGACACCAGGTAGATCGCGTTATGAGGTAGTTTGGCAGTTTGCAGCATATTTCGATGAGGCCATTGGACATTACTCAGCTGCATGGACATGATGGTAGACTTGGTAAGGGCGTGTGGTACCCTTATTACTTGAGGGCTGGTACGAGATGTGGGAGGCCCAGTAGACCATCACCTTTTTATACACCATGCATTCGATATACGCCCATCAAAAGGATATCTATGGTGGTACTTCTAGTGAGCATATCTATTCTTCGTTGGATCAAGTGACTAGCTAGATGTTGTGGTTGGACACGTTCATAATGATCTAACAATTGATTACCCACCTACTCCACAGTTGCATCATCCAGAGGATGGCGAACTCCCTCAGGTTCAACCACGAGGAGGGGGACATGGTAGAGCGCGCCCTAGATACAGGGTTGGTGCAGCTTGCCATTATCCCATTGATAGTAGATAAGCATGCAGATGTTGAGGAGTCGATAGTAAAGGAGGCACCAGTAGATACTAAAGACTCCACCCTCGTAGATTATCCTCAATAGTGAATGTTGATCACAAACGATCAAACTGGTAAACATTCATCGTATTCACTTGCTTGGAGTTGAATTTAATTGCCTTCACAAGTGTCTGTGAGAATTCACCACCCAATTGACGTTGTGCTTGAGCTTTTGTGCCCTTCCTGACGAAAAACCAAAATTTTCTCCCAATTTCCATATATCTTCGCAATGAATCTCTACTTTGCAAGCCAAACTTTTTTGTAAGATGCTTTGTAACCAAAGTGATTCTCAACAGATCTTTGAAGATCTCTTATGCTAATCATTGGATTCGCTTTGACCATAGTCAATATGCGTTCAGCTACCACCTTCGAGTCCAACCTTCCATGGTCCTGACCAAATGATGTTTGCATGCAAGAATGGGCACCATCATATCTCTTCACATCTCATTTTTCTTGCTTTTGCCGATAAGAAATGAGTATGCTCCATTGATAACCCGACCCAAACTGAGTTCATTCTACAATATACTTTAACTGGTCACTCTTTAATATCTTATACTTCATAGCCCTTTTGACGGTATGCATCTTTACTGTCCTGACGAATTCTTGGTTTTCAAATTGTTGTCTAATCTCAAACTCATTTGATAGATCATCCTAGGGGCCTCCTGACTAAAAGACCAATCTTGATTCATTGCATTTAGGTTCAACGTGGAATATTGAGTGAGATAATTGTATAGTCTATAAATAGTAGGATGTGTTAGTACAACTTGTGACACTGAAGTTGTTTAGCTCTTCATCTTTCTCCTTAGGTATATCCACGGGTTCGACATCTACTTCTTCACCATCAGACATAAGATTAGCTTTTGATAAAGATCCATTATTGGGTCTCTGATCGTAGAACTATCATGGCTTTCATAATCCGCTTCTAACATCCCATCATTATGATCCTCAGGATTTGACTCCTCTTGACTCTCCTCGGGTGGCATGTTCAAATTAACCATCAACCTTCTAATATTTGTTCTAACTACCCCACATAAGGGGTTCTCATTACCAACTTCTAAAGTTGTCCTTGCACAATGGTCAACCAGAAATAGAATAACTCTAATCGATGGACATTTAAAAAACGATTGTACCAACTCCTAATTAGACGTATGTCTTCGTCATCATGTATTCGATACCTATGTCAAACATGAAATTATTAGAAGTGATAATGACATAAACAATTAATAATAAAAAATATCATCAACGAAAAATAAAATAATAAAAAGAAAGTATGCTTTTTGTCTTTAATGTTTTTGAAATTTTTCAAAATTTTCTATAACATTTAATTTGATTCAATTTTATCCTTAATGTTTGAAAAAGTTTCAATTTTTATTCTTACTGTTAATTTTATAACAATTAACTCTACTATAATATTTTCTTTTTCAATTTTATCCTTTCAAATATAATCCTAATAACTAATCTAGTTTTTCAAATACATAGACCCTTTAACCTCCATCCCCACCTCCACCAGACCCAACACCACCCTTCACCTCACCTTACTATTGCCATCGCAGTCGCCTCAACACTGTCATCGTAACACCCCCAACACCCTGATTCATAACTGCACCCATCATCATCATCATCATCATCATCATCACCCTTTCTCACCCAAACCTCCACCTCTCTACCCCCCTCTCTTTTGTTGTCTACCATCACCTCACCAACGCCTTCACTTTCATCCACTGTTTCCTCTCCTACCCAACTCCACTACGATCACTCACCCCACAAACACAACCAAACCAACATTAACATCACCACCACCACCAACAACATAGTAAAACCAGAATCAAAATCAGTTACAAAAAAAAGAGAGATCAAAGTACAGAGACCCCAAGCAGGAAAAAGAGAAAGAGGAAGAGAAAGAGATGTCAAGCCATTGCTTCTGTTATAGACAAAAAAATGAGGAAGAAGAGAACGACGCGAAGTGGGAACACACGCAGAGCTAGAGAGATATAGCTCGACGAAAATGACAGAGAAGATGGGAGTTTGCGTCGCCGTATATCTGGTCACGAGAGAACATAGAGCGTTGCTGTCATTGCAGGACAATGCTGCGCCACTGCAAGTACTATTTGAGGCTACCATTGCTGCTGTTCCACCCCGCGTTGCCCTGTGATGCCCTATGCCACCCACAAAGTTGCTAATGGCAGCGTAGCGTTTTGCTATTCTGCAACCTAAACCCTCCACTGCCATTTATGTTCCTACTCAGCCACACCTCTGCTTGCTAGAATCGCTGTCGGAGGTGGCAATGCAAGACAGATCCAGGAGGTGACATAAGGTGGAGATTCGGTCAGAAGACCAAAGAAGAAGAGGGAGGAAAAAGAGCAGCAACGACACTCGAAAATGAAAGTGGAGAGGAAGAGGGAGGAGGAGGAGTGGCAGAAATATGATGAAAAAAGTATGCAAAGGAGAGTAAGAATTTCTGAATTTGAGAGACTAAGGAGATGATTAGTAGATGATAGTAAAAAGCATTTAAGGGTAAAATTGAAATAAAAATATTGACTAATAGTTGACTATTTAAAATTTAATAGTAAGAATAAAATTGAAATTTATTTCAAACATTGAGGACAAAATTGAATCAAATTAAACGTTACGAGTATTTTTGAAAAATGTCAAAAACATATCTATTATAGATTTTTGTCACTCTCTTTGTGTGTTGTTGACTAATGGTGTATACAAAAAAATTTCAACATTAGATCATTTTCTTTGGTTGGTAAGTATACAAAGGTTAGTTGAATAAAATTAAATATAACAGAGTTATCTTGATTAAATACGATTTTTTTTATTATAATGAATGGATAACAATGATATTTCAGATATTTTAAATGATAAAAATGAGAGTAATAAGAAGTAGAATGAGAGATAAATATAGAGGTAAATGAATACAACTCGCTCAGTGTGATTTATAAGGAGGAATTTTCTATTATGTAGGGCAGGTTCCTCAAAGGATAGGCAAAACTTGGGGTTTCTATGCAAGTTCTCCGCTGGCCTCCTAGACAAACTTGGGTAAACATTACAAAGTTTGCCGATGTGATAGGTGAACTTCAGCACAAATGCACAAGTTTGCCGATGTGTTAGGTAAACTTGTTGCTGCGTAAAAAAAATGCATCTTGAAAAATAAACATGAAAAAATTTGTTATGGGAAATTTTTTTATTTTATTTCAAAAAAAACCCCTTTGCATGCAACTTTTAAATAGTTATTTAAATATTTCATAAAAAATTTGATCAAATATACAAATTATTTGTCAAATATGATAGTAGTTTGTCACTTTTTACATCATGTAAAAAATTTGTCATTTTAATTTTTCGAGATAATACTCAATTTGATCCTTGAATTTGCACACGAGTCTTAATTTAATCCTTAAAGTTTGAATTACTTCTATTTTACCCAAACTTTGTAAACGCGATTCATATTAGTTCCTGAAATAATTTTTGACGCACGACTTTAACGGAATGCTGACGTTGACAGCTGGATGCCACACTGAACTTTGTAAACTAATGTTGTTTTGGTTTTAGCACTCAAATAGTCCAAAAAATTCATAGGTAGTCTTTATTAAAAATTTTCCTCCAAAAGCAAGTGATATGACGTTGTTTTTGGGTCATTTGAGTGCCAAAATCAAAACTGCATCATTTTACAGGTTCCAGCGTGGCATCTGATTGTCCATGTCAGTGTTCTATTCATGTTTGTTCTTCAAAAATTATCCCAAGGGCTAAGTCACATTCGCAAAGTTTGGGGACTAAATACAGGCAATTGAAACTTCAGGAACTAAATTTAGACTCGCATACAAGTCCAGGGATCAAATTGAATATTAACTCTATAAATTATGCTGTTGTCAATCAAATTTGAAGAGATAATATTCAATTTGGTTTCTAAATTTGCACGCGAGGTTTCAATTTAGTATCTGAAGTTTTAATTCCTTTATTTAGTTTCCAAACTCTGCAAACATAACTTATGTTAGTCTTTAGGACAATTTTTGACAAACAAACGTTAACAGAATGTTTATCTGGACATACAGTTGGATGGCACACTAATTTTTTAAAAATGACTTTATTTTATTTTTGACGTTCAAATAACCCAAAAACAATGTCATGTCACTTGCTTTGGGAGAAAAGAAGAACAAATGACAACGCTTTTGGGCTATTTGAGCACCAAAACCAAAGTAACATCATTTTCAAAAATTTAGCATGGCATATGCTTGTCTACGTCAATGTTCCGTTAACATCTATTTGTCAGAAATTATCCCAAAGACTAACGTAAATCATGTTTACGTAATTTAGAGAGTAAATAGAAGTAATTAAAATTTCAAAGACTAATTTAAATTTGTGTGTAAATTCATAGAACAAATTGAATAGCATCTGAAAATTAATTAATTTTTAAGCATACTATCAAGAGAGAAGATTTATTAAAAAGTGGTCAACCGAAGTGATAATCACCTTTGAATAATTTGATGACACCCACTTATTACAATAAAAGCCATTAATCTAAGAATAATGAATATTTATTACTTTATTATTTTATAAAATTTTAATCATATTATACTTACACAAAAATTAGTTAACTGATATAAAAAGAATTACATATTTAGTATCCCGTGAAAGAAATTTATTATACTCCTATATAAATAAATTCAACTATTTTTCTATTATAAATTTAATTATTTTATTATGATAAATTTGATTATTAGAATAATTGATTATTTAATCGAAAAATATATAAATATACACGAATAATAATTAATTTTGTGATTAATCTTATTATAATATACATGAAGCATCTTTTTTAATCTTTATTTATTAACTATTTTATTGATGGATTATTGGCTGAAAAATTAATTATCTAACAATCAATTTTACTAAAAAGTTATTTTTCTAAACTAATAATCAACCAACAAATTAAAAAATGATGAGATATATTATAAAAATAGATTTAAAAAGTTATTAACTAATTATTGGCTTAAAAAACTAGTACCTAATATTTTCTTGCGATGTTTCAATTTTTGATGACTTAAGAACATACATCATCACTGTTATTACAATAACAAAAAAATATTATAAAATAATAAAAATTATAATTTTTAGAGTATTCGTTTCATGTATATCTATTTTGGTAGCTTTCTTTTCTCTGTTTTTTTTTTTATTTTTTCGTTAACTAATATTTAAAAATTGTAATTAAGAGGCATCGATCCCAAAAAAACAAAAAAATAAAGAAAGGATTGACGCAAGTGTTAGAAATATGAGTAGTATGTACTGCTTATTATAAATAGTAGCATCATAGAAAGGTCGAATTCATAAAAATAAAAAAAAATTAAAGGAGGACATGATGAATACACTATCATTTTCTTTATTATCACCAAAACTATTACCACCACTATCTTCATTATCTATACCCACCACCATCACCAACGATATCAACTTTTTCAATGATACATTTTTCGATAAGTCACTTTTTGGTTTGACAAATGTTGCAGACTTTCGTCCTTCTTTGTATGAGTGGTTAGGCATAGCTGAAGAAGATGCCTCGCTGGTCAAAAGACGAGTAAAGCATCTTCTTCCTTCTTTGCCTCCAAACGCAGTTATTCTAGAATCGTCTGGAATAGTTGCACATTCACAAAATCAAGCCATTTCCATAATCCCAACCAATAATCCTGATGTGGTCGTTGCTAACAACAGCAACACCAATAACACAGTTGGGCTTAAACGTTCAGCGACATCTATTGTCAGTGGAAATGTAAATCTTCAAGGCGATGAACTAGATGACGAAAAAAATAATATTACAACTAGGTGAGAAAAAAAAACAAATAATAGTAATAGTACGGAAATAAACAAATAATACAATTAAATGACCATTTTTTTTCTTGTTTACTTTTTTTTTAATGATATACTTTTTCCTTGTTGTGATTTAGTCTTCCATGTGAAAATTTTAACCATTTTTATTTATTGTTGGAACAAATATTTATTAAAAAAATCAAATAATAAAAAAGAAAAAACAGAAAAAAAACAATTACAGAAAGAGAAAATGTCAGAAAAGGGTTCATAAATTGCGTGATGAGTGAGAAACAAAAGCCTTAGAATGTGGGGGTTTTGTACTAATATTTTATTTTTTTGCTTTCTATTTTTTTAGGTTGAAACTCCGAGAATCGACGATGGCATCGATTGCAGCTACCATGAATATGAATAATAAAGGAATAAAAATAATCTTTCAAAATTTACTTTCTTGACAAAAAGCGAAACTGAAAACCTTGAAGATGGATATAAATGGCGCAAGTATGGCAAAAAATCACTCAAAAAAAGCCCATTCCAAAGGTGATTATCTAAATACCACATATCCTAACAAAATCTGCGGTAGTGTTTAAAATATTAAATAAAGACATATGAATGATTTTATCTCTTACGATACCAGTGTGGCCTCTTTTGCAGGAGCTACTATCGTTGCACTACAATTGGTTGCAACGCGAAAAAGAAAGTGGAGAGGTGCCTAAATGACCCCACCCATGCACTAACTACCTATGAAGGTTTTCACACTCATGATTTGCCACCAATCCTCCCTCCTCCGTCAAGATCTTTCGGTCTCTACAACAACTCCACCCTTAGTTCCATACTTGGTAGAGGCAGAGGTATACAAAAAGGTGTAGCTTCAGATGCAGGTGCAGGTGCAAGGGCAAGATATCATGCTAATAACACTATTACTAGTGTTAATGGTAGAATTGACAGTGGTAGTAGTGTTAATGACATTGGCTCGCTTGAGAATATTGGTACTGGACTGCTTGAGGATATTATTAATTTGTCTTCAGTAGCACCTCAATATTATCATCATCGTCATCAACCAACATCTCTATAAGTGAAGAAATTATAATAAATAATTCTTAGATATTATCAACGATCTTGTTTAATATTTTAACCATTTTTAGTATTTTAAAATCGGCAAACAATAATTTTAATATTTTTTCTTTTTGTTTTGGTTTTTTTTCTTTATTGAGTGTTAGACAACAAAAAAATCTAGCAGTAATGTATTATAAGCATAACAATTTTAATTAGCAATAATAGACAAACAAAATTTTATACGATATAAATGCTTACATACTCAATATAATTGTATATATATGATAATAGTTTAAATTTAGGGGTAAGTATTATTTTGGTCCCTAATGTTTAGGGTCAGAAACGAAACCATCCCAATATAATTTTTTATTTAGAATCGTCCTTAACGTTTTATTTCGTATTAAAATCGTCTTTTTAACTTTTTATGGACAAAAATATCCTCTACCACCAACACCTTTACCACCACCACCTCCCTTACTCCCATCAAATACTAATAATCAGATTCAAGAACACCAACAATAACATATTATTCAAATCCAGAAAAAATAACATCAAATTCAACAACCAAATCAACACACAACAACAATGAAATCAGAAAATAACAAATCAAAATCAGATTAGAAGTAGAAGTAAAAGCAGACCCAGATGCAGAAGAAGCAAAAGAAGCAAAAGCTGAAACTCAAGCAGAAGCTCAAATAAAAGCAGAAAGCAGAAGTCGAAGCAAAAAGCAAAGCCAAAGCAAGAAGCAGAAGCCGATGCAAAAACAGAGGCCAAAACAAGAAGCTTTTTTTTTATTTAATATTTTTTTATTAAGATAGGAGTAATTTAGTAATAAAATTAAAAATTTTATTAAAAAAGACGATTTTAATATGAAATAAAACGTTAAGAACGATTCTAAATAAAAAAATTACGTTGAAAACGGTTTCGATTCTGACCCTAAACATTAGAATCAAAATAATATTTATTACTTAAATTTACTATTTAATTATTATAAATATGCGTATTATGGTTTATTTATATTTAAAAATGGTCAAATCTTTAGGCTAAATATAGTGTTTTAAAAGGTAACCAGAATGATAATATTTAATAGCAACAATTAATATTAAATTTTGTAAATGATAAGTATTATGAAATAAATTATATATTCGCTCATTTTTATCATTAAATTTCTCACATGAAAAACTTAAACTTTCATATATTTGTATTTGTTCTTGTTTTAAAATAGTCAACCTAGTACTTAATGCAGGATTTCCGAAAAATGGAATTCATGAAAGTATTTATTAATAAATATAAATGTAACTAAAATTATAGAAAATTTAATTTCTTAATTATTGATAACAGTTATTTCAATTAATTTGTATCCATGTTTAGAAAATAATTAAATAAATTTTAATCCCAAACATGCTGTCAAAATGACCGTCCATCAGTAACTAGCGTTTATCTAACAGTAATTGTTATATAACTACTATTATTTCCGACTCTATTTAGTTTCCCGTATAGTGTACTTATTGCTAATAAGATTGTCAAAATAAACTAGGCATTACTTTAATAACAATGGGTTATGGTAAGGCCAATAATTTTTTTGAATAACATGAATAACAGATTCTAAAATTGACCTACTTGAAATAAAATACACTATATTCTAAATTATTTATCTAAATCTTAATATTAAAATAACCATTCGTATATCTAATAAATTGAACATCCAATATATTTATTATTTATATTATTTAATATTTTCGTTATCTACCTATACTTTTTTAATAACAATTGAAGTCTCTAGTTTACGCTATAAATAATCTTTTGAAGGATCATCAGAAATGGATTATCGAAGTTTAGGTGCTTTTAAGTGATCAATTTAAGCAAATTTAGACCATAAGAAAAAAGTAAATTTTATCCTAAACAGGACTTAGACGGCGAGTGTATAATCATTAATAATAATCTTAAAACTGTCATGCACATCATGAGTTGGAATTTTCGTTTGGAAAGGGATCATTATTCATTGAATATAAAATTTTATAATTGGAACACTATATATATATATATATACCGTATCTCTGTTTCTTCTGAAAATTGAAAATTATATACATTTAATCATGGCATCTAATTAAAACTAATGTGTTATATTATAATGTACGGACATTAAAACGGATACATAATATACTATAATATCGACACGTAAATACAAAA
>NC_029775.3:97738442-97756029 GCF_000817695.3 Arachis duranensis | reverse complement strand
AATTTTTTTAACAAATAATAATATATATAATTTTTAAATTTATTTCAAAAATACATGTTAAGAATAAAGATAGATACATTGACACGTGATAATATTTAAGTGTGTTCAAATGTATTAGAAAAAATATTTTTTATTTTTTATTAAAACACAGTTGGACATGAAAAATATGTGTTAGATGAATGTTAGATCCGGACATGGAAAACTAGTGAACCGGACTCCTGATTGGTCCGCTTGATTAATATGACCGGGCAAGGATCAGAACCGTAGAGAACCAATTTGAACCGATTAGTTCTGATGAAAACTAAAGAACCGACAATTTTTTGGTTCACCCAGCCGGTTCAAAAGTTTTTTTTTAATTTGCTTTCCAAAACGACGTCATTTTGGTTTTTCAAAAAAAAAAAGAACTAAAGAAGACTCGAACGACGCCAATATCCCCCAATCTCCCAACCCTAATGACCTCCCCTAAACACAACGGCTAACGCCTAATCCTCTCCCTCACTTGCATCTCTATTACTGTTGGCAGTTGGGAGGTTTGCAGGATTTGGAAAGGGGATACTTAGTTAGTCTGAAGATCCTTAAGATGGTTGCCTATTTACATTTCTCATGGTTTAGCATGCTTGTACGCTTTAATTATAATCTGGAAGTTCTAGGATTGCCTTCGGCTTTCCTAGGACATTACATGTTAGATATTTGGGCACTGTTACCATGCTGAGAACCTTCAGATCTCACCCATGCGAATTTTGTGGTTTTCAGATGCAGGACGTGAGGCTCCTCGCTGAGGCATGTTGGAGGCTTCCTTTTGGCGAAGATTCTTGGCCCTTTGGGATTTTATTTTAATCATGTATTTTGCTTAGATACTTATGTTCTCCACTGTGTATATATATATTTTGTATTCGCTCCTCTTAGAGGTTATTTTGGAGAAATATGATTTGTATATTGTCTTTTGGGTTGTCTTTTAGGAATTTCTTTATGTATATGTATGTATACTGTTACGTTCGGACCAGTTACCTTCGCAAGCCGAGTCCCGAGTCTTGATATATGTATCTTGGCACTCATTTATATACCTCTTTACATTAGCTTACTCTTTATGTGTTTGTTTACGTTATCGATCGGAGTGTTGTGCTTTTTGATTTAACGATTTTGAATTTTTCCTTTTTCTTTAAAGGCTCCTAGTTATAAATATTTTTGCAATACTATACGTACTAAATTTTATTTTTAAAGGTCGTAATATCTCGCCACCTCTGTTTTATGACTTAAGCATAAGACTTTGTGTGGTAGGGTGTTATAGTCGCCACCATTCGTCGCGCTGCCACCATGCCACGTCGCAGTCGAGGAGTAGAGCCGCGAGTGAGAGAGAAGGCGATGCAGAGAGAGAGGGTAGCGGGTCTCGAACTGCCGCACCTTCGTCACCGTTCTGCCATGGACTCCATCGATACCTCTGGGGTAGTGCTTGTCGCCGCCATCCATGGAGAACTGCTGCTGCTACCATCGAACTGCTGCAACCCGCCGCTGATAGGGGAGTCCGCCGCTGAGCTGGATGTCGGAAAGAAAGGAGGTGATGGTGGGGAGAGATGTTGTTGCTGCGGTGGCCGTTGTTGCACAAATGGAGGTGACGGCTGAGCTGCCTGCAGCTGTTGGAGCTGCTCTGCCGCCGTTCTGGTCGCCGAATATGGCACGGGTGTTGCCGGCACCACCGCCGGAGCTGCTGCTACTTACTCAATCATTTCTTCTTGATTGCGGTAAGCATTTTTGTTTCGAAAAACACTTTACTATTTTGTAATCTTACGCTGAGGTTTTGCGGCGTTAAATGCTATAAGATTGAGTTTCAGTTATTATATGTTGCGATTAGAGTTTCTATGGTTGCTGTGAAAGTGGTTTGGAGTTAAGGTTGCGGCTTTCTTAAACTCATTCTATTTCCGAGAATTGTTATAAATTGATATTAATGCAAAATGTATATTTTGTGATTTCGTAAGTTTTATGGATTGGTTTGAGTTACTTTGGACGATTATAATTGTTTGTAGTTGAATTATTGATTATTTGAGAAGATTGAATAATTTGGGTTATTGAATAATTTTTGTTAAATTGGCGATTGCTGAATTGGTTTTTTTGAGATTTCGAAATATTTTGATATTGGAAATGAGTCTGAGTTATTGAAAAGGGTTTGAGACATTGGATTTGGATTGTTGATTTATCAAAAATAATTTCTGAGATTTCAAATTGATTTGAGATATTGGAATTAGTGTGATTTTGGAAATGATTTAAAGGAGTTTGAGGAATGTTTGGATGGAACCCGAAAAGGGTGGCAAAGTCCACTTTCAGGAGAGGTGTTGGCGAAATTTTTATAAAATCTGAGATTTTGTTTGAAATGTTATTTAGAAAATTATGAATTTAAGAATTATATTATTTTACTTGAATTATTAAAGGAAATAATGAATTAAGTTTTGAATTGAATTACTGAGAAGAAAAATATGTTTGAGCTTGATTTCTTAAGCAAAGAATGAACTGTGGTTGAGGAAGTGCAAAAAAGAAGATTTGAAAGTGAATGAGATATGTGACTCCAGGTAAGAGGTAGTGGCGTTGTCCCCTTGCTCCGAAAATGAGATGAGGAATAAGAATGAAGAAAAATGAGTTTGAATTATGAGATTGAATTGAATGATATTGAGAATGAATTTGAAAATGAAATTGAATTATGATTGAGATATATGTGACTGGATAAGATGCAGTGGTATTATCCACTTGCTCCGGATAAGAGTTCGTGACTCCGGATAAGATGCAAGGGTTAAGTTCTGTATTTAAGAAGTTTTTAGAGGGGTAGGATTTGTATTTAAGAAGTTTTGATTAAGTTTATGTATTTATTATTTTGTGAATATAATTATGTGATTAAGTGAATTAAAGTAAAGACTTTTTGATTTCATAACTAAGGATTCAGTTTATATTCTCAAAGGCTCAATATTAAATAATTATAATATTAAATAAACATATTAGAGATAAGTAACGCCTAAGCTTTTAGTACGATCATAAGATGCTAGAAGTAAAGGTGTTACATCTCTAATGCCTCCATCCTCACTCTCCTTATAGATTCCTGAACTCTATTTTTCCATTTTTTTTTAATTTTTGCACCTTTAGAGACCAGAGGCTAGCACGCCTATTTGTTCCTCGTTCTTCCAATTTTTTGTTGGCGTTCCTCATGCTACGTCTATGGCGTTCATCACCTCATGCCTTGTCACTGGAACAGCTACAAAGGGAGCTTGCTGCTATCTTTTGTTCTGCTACTCACCGCTAGAATAGAACTCTTTCTATCATTTACTCATCGTTCTTTTCTTCTTCTGATCTATTACTTCTATTTTGATCCATTGGAATGATCTTCCTCCAATCCATTGCCTCTGCTCTGTTATTCTCCATAGCCACAAGAAAGCTCTTTTCTGCTTCGTCGAAAGCTCCCTACCTCCATCTCTTCTTCGCTCTTTAGTTCTGCTAGAGAGCCAGTGCTATAGCCATAATTTATTTTTTCTTTAATTAAATTTTTTATTGCAAGATTTTCTAGAATGATTTATATAATGGTTGATATATGTCCTAATAGTATTCTGTTTAATTTTTTATTAACTTTTGTTAATTTTATTTTTTTCTTAGTTAATTTTTTGTTATTTTTATATCTTTTTTGTGGATATATTCGATCCGATCCTATTCACAAATATGTGAATCAAATAAAATCGGATCTGAACTTTTAAAATGCAGATATTGAATCCGGTTTAATGATTTTAGTGTAGATCAGATCTAAATTTTACTAATATCTAATTCGATCTGCAAACACCTCTAATTTTTAAAAAAGCAAACAAAAGTATAACAAAAAATTAATTTTCTAATATTTTATTTTTGATGACTATTCATGGAAAATTATTTTTATATAAAAAATAATAGTTAAAATATAAACATATATTATATCAAATAATTTAGTTAATTAAATTATTGACACAGGCCAAATGTCAGTTTAAAATTTTCACAAAAGAATTACTTCGTTAGTAGTATATTTCCAAACCAACAAATGATCATAATCATTTGTTGGTTTGGAACTATACTACCGACGAAGTAATTCTTTTTGAGAAACTCTAAACCGACATTTGGCCCACATCAAATTTTTGACACTGTTGCCGGGGAATCGCAATGTGTGTTTGTTATTGGTTATTGTTTATATATTGATATTGTAAATAGTTTGCTTTTTGTTTGCTTGCTTGTTTTTGTTTTGAAGTTTGTTTTCTTTGTTTCTTTTTTGCTTTTGTTTTTATTTTCTCTTTTCACTATGAATTCTCATCCATTTAGTTTCGAGTTTGGTTGTATATATGTTGCAGGAGATGAAAACTTCAATGATGGTTCACACTATGGGATTGGAAATCAATCAAGGGGGAGCCATTAGTTTGAGTTTTTACCAGGTTTTTGGTTAGAATTCTAGAGAGATAAGCTCTCTCTTCTCTCTAAAAATTAGGGTTTTAGGTTTAGTTTCTCTTAGTTTAGGTTTCAATTCTTGTTTTGATTTAGTTTTCTTTACTTTTTATTGTTCTAGCATCTTAATTCTTGTAGTTTTACTTGTTATTTAAAAAAGTTTAGATTCAGGGATTATATTATTCGATTTCAATTTATTTAGAAAAGAAATGAATTATGTTTTGAGTTTTATTTAGTTAAGAAAAAAATTATACTATTTTAAAGGTGGTTTGGGGTATTTTGATTGAGTAAATATGAGTTTTATGAAAGAGAACGAATTTAGAGTGATGTCATTTTGAAGGTTTCGGAAAATATTATAAAAAGTGGTTTTGGTTTTAAAGGAGAATGATTTAAGGAAAAGTGATTCTTAGCGACAAGTTGAGGTTGAGGATTCTCTCTCTTGTTACGGTGGGCAAGTGGGGTTGAAGATTCCCTCTCTTGCTACATCGGGGAATTGAATGGAGAAGGTTGAGGATTCTCTTTGATTCAATTTTTGGCTGTGGTGTGAATGAGTAAGGTGGAGGATTCCCTATCATTACATCACAGTCTCTCTTGGATTGGGAGGTTGAGGATTCCCTCTTAGAAGGTTGAGGATTTCCTTCGTGTAGAGACACGATATTTGGGTTAACTACCGGGTGTATCGGGTTTGGCTGTATAACCAACAGATGAGCTCATTGGCCATAGGACAGGCATGTATCACTTGCATTTGTGTATATTGTTTAGGTGTACATCTTGTGTTTGGATTGCCTATTTGAATAATTGTATTTATATCCCAATTAAACTAATTGTTGTAACTATCCTCTCTATTTGTGTATTCCTTGTATTATTTTGTCTGTGATTGAATAACTAAGGGATCCTTCATGCTGGTGGTGGTGATGCTAAGGGTTGTTCCTGATTGTGTTGCCTTGCACCGTTTGAGGTCTGTGATTGATTTAATTTGAGAACTGAGTATTGGCGAATGAATTGATGATGGTGTTGATTATATGTTGGGCCGGAGGCCGTGATTTGATTTGATTTGGACCGGAGGCCGTGTTTTGACTTTATTTAGGCCGGAGGCCGTAACGAGATTTGATTATATATTGGGCTGGAGGCCGTAATTGATTATATTATGAGATATTAATTGAGTTTTGAAATTCTTTTAACTAAAGAAATAAACTTTGAATTTTTGGATAATAAATTGTTAATGTTTTGAATAGATTCATAAGACGAGCGATAATCACTGTAGTTAAAATCAATTCTTTTCTTATATGTATCCTCTTATGACAATTCTTAAAAACCCTCTACTTAGAACCAGCGAGAATGATGTTCTCACCCCCTATAGATTTTTCTTTTTAGGACGGATGAAAATTTTAAAGAGTTCATTCTGAGCATCTGATTGTGTTATATATTGTTGTATATATTATAGTTTTTCCTCACCTTTATTATTATATTTTGTAAGAGGGATATGAGCTGTAATGTTATGTATTCTTATACTATTTATAAGTTAATTATATACAAAGTCTAGTATGTTTGTATGTAAGTATATATATGAGGATTGTGATTGAATTTGGTTATATATGAATGTTTGATTAAGAAAAAGTATTTTCGATTTTTTTTAAGGAAACAGTGATACGGTTTTGAAGAACTGAAGATTGACGGTTTAGAAGTTATAGTAAACTCTCGTTGTAAGTATAGTTACTAAACCAAACAATCAACCTTTCTTACAAACGTTTTGGTTGTCACAAGTAACAAACCCTTTTAAAATTGATAACCGAGTATTCAAACCTTGAGTCGTCTTCTCAAGGAATTGCAGGGAGGTATGTTCTTATTATTAGTTATGGGTTTTGTAAATTGGGGTTTTGAAAGTGGGGAACAAGTAAATTAAAGGACAAATAAAATAAATGATTAATTATAAAATAAACTCTTGGCAAGATATGAAAATTCGGAAGTTTTATCCCAGTTACTCCTATGAGAATGGAAGTTAATCCCACTTAGTTAACCTTTGCATAAGCAAGGGAAAGTCAAGTGAATTAATTGGTTAGAATTCCCAAGTCCTAGCCAATTCCTAAGGAAAGACTAGAGTTAGTGGAATTCCAGTTAATTAGCCAACATAACAATCAATCATGAATAGTTGATAACTCAAGAGTTTCCAGTTAATCAATTAAAGCCAATAATATAAAAAGCTAAATTAAAATCATAAATATCTGGAATACCTCAAATAACATTCATTCAAAGCAGTCAAATCTAACATGAAAAATATTCATAAGCCAATTGGGCAACATAAATCAAACATAAATAAAAGCATTAAAGTATCTCAAAGTAGAAGAAAAATATAAAGTAAAAGAAATATTGAACCTGTGATGAAGAAGAAAAATTGGGAGTTGAAATAATAAAAATTTCTAATTTCTAAAAATCCTAATCCTAATCATAAGAGAGAGGAGAGAACCTCTCTCACTAAAAACTACATCTCAAATTACAAATTATGAGTAGTGAAAGCATAATTATGAATGGATGCATTCTCCCACTTTATAGCCTCTAATCTGTGTTCTCTGGGCCGAAAACTGGGTCAGAAACAGCCCATAAGTCGCTGATTGTGAAATATGGTCCGTACAGGTCGCGGCAAAGTGACGCGGAGGTGTCGTCCACCTGTCCGCGCGGATTGAAGTTCGCAGATGCGACACGTCTGCATGGAGCGCGCATGCGTTGCTATTTGTATGATCACTATAGCGAATTATATATCAAATCGAAGTCCCGGACATTAGCTTTCCAATGCAAGTGGAACCACATCATTTGGATCTCTGTAACTTAAGTTATGATTGTTTTAGTGCGAGAGGGTCAGGCTGATAGCTTTTCAGTTCCTTCAACTTCTTGTATTCCTTCCACTTTCGCATGCTTCATTTCCATCCTCTAAGCCATTCCTGCCCTGTAATTCCTGAAATCACTTAACACACATATCAAGGTATCTAATGGTAATAAGAGAGGATTAAAATAAAAGGAAATAAAAGCCAAAGAAGCATGTTTTCAATCATAGCACAGAATCAGAAAGGAAAATATAAAACATGCAAATCATATGAATAAGTGGGTAAAGAGTTGATAAAATTCACTCAATTAAGCACAAGATAAACCATAAAATAGTGGTTTATCAACCTTCCCACACTTAAACATTAGCATGTCCTCATGCTAAGCTCAAGAGAACTAAAAGAGTGAAGGAGAATGGTAAGAATGTATGAAATGTAACCTATAAATGTAACTACATGCTAAGATGTTTCTACCTACTTAGTTAAAAATAAATTTTTCAAGACAAACATAAATCAGATTTCACTAATTCAAATCATATAAAATAAAGACAAGTAGACTTGTAAGAAGATAGCTCATAAAAGCAGGGAACATAGAATTAAGCACTGAACCCTTACTGGTAGTGTATATCATTCTAGCTCTCAAGTGTCTAGGGTCAATTCTCTCAATTCTCTACTAATCTTGCTTTCTATAGCTTGCTCTTCGTCTAACAATCAACAAAAATTTAATGCACCAATACACAAATCAAGAGGTCTTTTAAGGGTTGTAATGGGGTTAGGGTCAAGGTAGGATTGTATTTGGCCAAGTGGACTAAAATCTGAATCCTTAATTAACATAAACTTTTCGCCTAACTCAAGACAATCCATTTAAAAATGCAAAATCTAACTTTCCATTAACTGTGTTTTCCACATATTCATGCATCCTAAATTTGAGTTCAGAACATATGCATTGATACCAACACTTACTTTGGGGCATTTTATCCCCTTTTTATTATTTGCTCTTTTCTTTTTCTTTTTCACTTTTTTTTTAATACATATGATTAAAGTATTGAATGCAATAATATGTGTTCAACTATTATTTTGTACATTTTCACTAAAATATACAACACCCAATTATTCAAACCAAATATTTTCAAACCCAACTTCCACACACTTAAATCATGAGCACTTTTACTAGTCTAAGCTAACCAAGGATTCAAATTAAGGACATTATTGTTTTCCGCTTAGAGTTAGTAATATGCTAAAGTAAAGAACAAATGGGTATATTAGGCTCAAATTGGTTTGCAATGGATAATGAAAGGGGTAAGGCCTCAATCATATCAGTGCATGCATACATCAAACAATGGAAATATAGAATTAAGCAAGACAAAGATCACAATTTTAGAGAGAAAAACACACACCAAAAATAAAATATTGGTTGATGAAATGCAACCAATCAAATAGGCTTAAAATCTCACTGGTTTTGTGTGTTCGAGCTTTAAACCATGTTCCAAAATAAGATTTCTTCAAACAAATTTTTCAAAAAATTTTATTCAAATTAGTGAAATACTATAAAAGATTTCTTGAAAAAGAAAATATTACTTCAACCAAGTGGTAAAATATGCACAAAATAAAACAGACATACAATCAAACATGGAAATGCAGCAATGAACAAACAAAGAAAATAGAATATTGGTATTGAAAAGAAGGTAACTAACCCCTGAAATCGGTATCGACCTCCCCACACTTAAATATTGCACCGTCCTCGGTGCATGCTAAGATGTACAGGTGGATGGGTGGCTCCGCAGCTAGTGCTCTTTTTGTTCTTTACCTTGTTAATGGTATGGGGGTAGCTTTCTCTTTACCTTTCTTGGTGGCCATCCTGAAAGAAAACGAGAAAAGACATTAGCATTCAAGGGTTATAGCAAGGAAAAGAATAGGAAAGGTGGCAATCAATGCACAGGTATAGATAATGATGTGAACACATGGTCATGACTACATGTGGCAAATCAACAGTGGAAATATAGCAAGTGCATGTGAGGAAAATTGAATGCAAGGTGTTTATTGGCATGCCGGCAAAGGGTATGAGTAGCATAGGTCAAGCATTCAATGTCCAAATTGGATTACCAAGTCTCTCAAATTAATAATACGTGTGTAAAGACAATTATATTTAAATAATAAAATAGAGAAGGGGTTATGTGTAAAGCAGGTATTTAGAGTAGTAGACTTAAAAGAAATCCAAGAATAGTACAAAATGCCATATAGGCATTTTCACAAACACAAAGCATGCATATTAAATAAGGTATGGAAAATATTAATTAGAACATGCAAGCAACCCTATAAAAATAATATATAATTGTCAAATAATTTCTCAACAATCCACAAAATAAATATCAACACCAATAAAAATATGCATGAATGCAATGAATGAAAGTATGCAGATAAAGTAAGTAAAATAAAATGAAGGAAAAGAAGGATGAGAAGTTAAAGAGATGAAGAGAAAGGAAGGAAGAAAGGAGGAAGGGGGAAGGAAGAAATAAGAAAGGAAGAGAAAAAGTAGGATTTGGGGAAGAAAAGAGAAGATATCTTAGCTGATCTGGATAAGCTGTGAAACGCAGGCGACGCGAACGCGTGAGGCACGTAAGTGAGGTGACGCGGGAGCATCGGTCACGCGGACGCGTGACATGGTTTGTGCTACTGGCGTGAGGGCAGCCGCGTGCTCACGCAACTTTCTGTTTGAAACTCATTTTGCAAAAATTTAGGGTGACACGGTCACGTGGTTGACGCGATCGCGTGGATGGCCTGAATTTGAAAATGGCGCGGACGCGTGAGGCACGCGTACGCATGGCAAGGCTTGTGCATCTGGCACGAGTCCAACCCAATTCTAGCTCAACTCTCGGCCATATACCTTTTTTACGTTGATTTTGAGGCACGCGTTCGCGTGGGTGACGCGGACGCGTGGGAGGCATTTTCCTTACATGACGCGGACACGTCAGCAACGCAGTCGCGTGGATCAATCTGTGCCAAAGGCACGTCGCCAGCCACGCTCTCGCGTGACTCTCTGTTCAATTTTGTTTTCTTCTCAACGCACATATGACGCGGACGCGTCATCGACGCTCTCGCGTACCGTGCGCTTTTTTTTTTATGCAGTATGCAGAATGCAATGCTAATATGAATGTCATGCATGATTCCAGGTTCAATAAAAACTCAAAAACAGACAAAAATTTAAACTGAAAAGAAGAAAGATCATACCATGGTGGGTTGTCTCCCACCTAGCACTTTTAGTTAAAGTCCTTAAGTTGGACATTTGATGAGCTCCTTGTCATGGTGGCTTATGCTTGTACCGATCCAGGAATCTCCACCAATATTTACAAATCCAATATCCTCCGGGATCCCAAACTTTGCTTGTGCACCCGTCTTCTTGTTGATCATCATGATTCCATTCGGGTAGCAAACAATCTGAATCCTCAGGGGAGCTGTCAAATAACTTTCTAGAATCCTCAGGGGAGCTACCAAATAACTTCCTAGACCCATTCAACTGAGCTCTACACCAACCTTTGCGTTTAATTTGGAACTTCCAATCATAATGAACCTTGTAGGACAGATCTTACCACTGACCATCTTCTTCTTACTCTTAATGCCACAAAGAGCTCTAAAGTTGACCATCCGTCTCCAGTAGCCCGTATTCAAGTGGAATTAGAAAGCTAAGGGATATGAATTTTACCCACTTGAATGTTGTGAAGGATGATGACAACTTAGGGGGAGGTGTTTCTAATGAACGTGCAAGCTCCACTCCCTTGTGCTCTTCTTCGACATCTTCCATCTATTTGCAATCTTCTTCAATATCAACCTCTTCCTCTTGGTGAATTTCTTCCAATTCAATCTCTTCTTCATTGTTCACCAAGGGCATGGGATGTTGTGCTTCTTCCATGGATGGTGGTGATGGGGTGGAGAGATCATTCTGTGGTTGAAAAGGAAGTGCACTAGAGCTTGAGGGTTGATTGTTGAAGGTATTTGGTGGTCCGATTTGGGCGGCGAGAGCTTGTATAGTAGAGTTTAGATCAGCAATTGCTTTCTTCAAGGAGGTTGAAGGTATTTGGTGGTCCGATTCGGGCGGCGAGAGCTTGTATAGTAGAGTTTAGATCGGTAAATGCTTTATCCATGGAGGTTTGGGGTGGATAGGAGGGTTCATTTGTTGGGAGAAAGGGTTCATGGTAGGAAGGTGGTTCATCTTGATAATGATAAGGAGATGGTGTATATTGAGGTGGTGGTTCTGTGTATGGTTCATTTGGCTCATAAGGTGGTTGGTATGGTGGGTACAGGTTAGGATCGTATGAGGGTGTTTGGTGGTAAGGGGCTCGTGAGTATGGTGGTCCAAAGCTATGTTGAGAAGGGGGTTCATAGGCGTATGGTGGTGGTTGTTGATAATCAAAAGAATGCTCGCCATAGCCATTGCCTTGATATGCATCACAGAACGGTTGTTGATAGTCCATTGGAGGTGGTTGTTGCCATGAGGGTTGATTAAATCCTTGTGGCTCCTCCCATCTTTGATTGTTCCAACCTTGATGCATGTTCTCATTATAATCTCCTCTTCCTGCAACATAGTTGTAACCAGACTCATAGTCAAAGGGGTGAGAGTTCATAGTAGTAGAAGAAAATAAAAAAAAAACAAAAACTAATAAAAAGAAAATATTTTAAAAAAGATATGATTTTTGAAAAAAAGATAAGATAAGATTTTGAAAAAGATAAGATAAGATTTCGAAAAAGATAAGATAAGATAAAAATTTTAAAATAAAAATCTAAAATTTTTTTTGAAGAATATTTACAATAACCAATAATAAGGCACACGTTTGCAATTCCCCGGCAACGGCGCCATTTTGAAGAACTGAAGATTGACGGTTTAGAAGTTATAGTAAACTCTCGTTGTAAGTATAGTTACTAAACCAAGCAATCAACCTTTCTTACAAACGTTTTGGTTGTCACAAGTAACAAACCCCTTTTAAAATTGATAACCGATTATTCAAACCTCGGGTCATCTTCTCAAGGAATTGCAGGGAGGTATGTTCTTATTATTGGTTATGGATTTTGAAAGTGGAGAACAAGTAAATTAAAGGAAAAAAAATAAATGATTAATTATAAAATAAACTTTTGGTAAGATATGAAAATTCAGAAGTCCTATCCCAGTTACTCCTATGAGAATGGAAGTTAATCCCACTTAGTTAACCTTTGCATAAGCAAGGGAAAGTCAAGTGAACCAATTGGTTAGAATTCCCAAGTCCTAGCCAATTCCTAAGGAAAGACTAGAGTTAGTGGAATTCCAGTTAATTAGCCGACATAACAATCAATCATGAATAGTTGATAACTCAAGAGCTTCCAGTTAATCAATTAAAGCCAATAATATAAAAAGCTAAATTAAAATCATAAATATCTGGAATACCTCAAATAACATTCATTCAAAGCAGTCAAATCTAACATGAAAAATATTCATAAGCCAATTGGGCAACATAAATCAAACATAAATAAAAGCATTAAAGTATCTCAAAGTAGAAGAAAATATAAAGTAAAAGAAATATTGAACCTGTGATGAAGAAGAAAAATTGGGAGTTGAAATAATAAAAATTCCTAATTTCTAAAAATCCTAATCATAATCCTAAGAGAGAGGAGAGAACCTCTCTCACTAAAAACTACATCTCAAATTACAAATTATGAGTCGTGAAAGCATAATTATGAATGGATGCATTCCCCCACTTTATAGCCTCTAATCTGTGTTCTATGGGCCGAAAACTGGGTCAGAAACAGCCTAGAAGTCACTGATTGTGAAATCTGGTCCGTACAGGTTGCGGCAAAGTGACGCGGAGGCGTCATCTACGCGTCCGCGCGGATTGAAGTTCGCAGATGCGAGGCGTCCGCATAAAGCGCGCGTTCGTGTCGCCTATCTGTACGGCCACTATAGCATATTATATATCAAATCGAAGCCCCGGACGTTAGCTTTCCAATGCAAGTGGAACCGCATCATTTGGACCTCTGTAGCTCAAGTTATGATCGTTTTAGTGCGAGAGGGTCAGGCTGACAGCTTTTCAATTCCTTCAACTTCTTGTATTCCTTCCACTTTCGCATGCTTCATTTCCATCCTCTAAGCCATTCCTGCCCTGTAATTCATGAAATCACTTAACACACATATCAAGGCATCTAATGGTAATAAGAGAGGATTAAAATAAAAGAAAATAAAAGCCAAAGAAGCATGTTTTCAATCATAGCACAGAATTAGGAAGGAAAATATAAAACATGCAAATCATATGAATAAGTGGGTAAAGAGTTGATAAAATTTACTCAATTAAGCACAAGATAAACCATAAAATAGTGGTTTATCAGGTTTCAAGTTAAAGGCTCATATCTTATTATTATATATATGAGAGTCATCGTAACATTCTCACTATTAGAGTAGCACAACCGAAAGCGTGACATTTTTGTAGTAAGGGTGTTACAATGGTGACCTAGGAAGTGATGTTTCCAACAGTCTTGATAAAGCAATTTTCACTCCCTTTCTACCTTCTTGAAAGAGTTCCACCTTCTGACAAGATCCCTCATATTCAGTTTCTTCCTCACAAACTTCTTCTAACTCTTTTTTATCACTCAAGTCATATCTCGAAGGTTGCGTAAAGTCTACGTCAACATCCATTTCAAATTCAATGGAGGAAGGTTCATCCAACTCAAAGAAATCATTAGTTGTGTGAAACCTTTGTCAATAATGGGACTTGTCACTTGCTCAACTTCTTCCAAGTATTCACTATTCACAATATGCTTTGGAGATTACGCACCATTCTCTTCAACATCAATTTCAAGTTCAATGGAAGAAGACTTGACAGCTTCCACAAAATTATCAAGGTCACTAGTTGGTGTGGAAGTGTCTTCAACCTTGGAACCCACCTCTTGATCAACTTCTCCTAAATCTTCAACCACTTATTCATCTTTGATGATCTCAACTTTCTCCACTTGTTGCAATACATGCGTCTATTCTCCAATTTTCAATTGAGATTCTAACCTCTCTTTTATGCTTCGTTCTTCAGTTGATTCTCCTCGTTCGCCAACGGGAGTGCCTTGATTGCATGAACGTTGTGAGGCTTAGTGGGCTATAGCTTCGGCTAAAGTAGCCACGAATTTCTCTTGCATCTTTTGGAATTCTTCTTCTCTTAGAAAAAAGTTCGAAGATCTTGTAGTTCTTGAATCAAAGGTTGGAGAACTTCATATTAAGGTGAAAAAGAGGGTTCATTATTTGGGAGAAAAGTTTCATAATTGGAAGGTGGTAAGAATATTGAGGTAGTATATATGGGGTTGGTGGTTTGTGGGAGTATTAGTATTGAAATGGTGGTGGTTCTAAGTATGGGTTATATGGCTCATATGATTGTTCTTGAAGTACATATGATTGGTAATATAGTGGATATGGATTATAGGAAGGTGTTTGGTAAGATGGGACTTGTAAATAAGGTTGAAAACAATGTTGAGGAGTTGGTTCATATTGGTGTGCATTATAGGGTGGATTGTGATAATTTTCGGATGGAAAAAATTGATACGGATACCATGGAGTCCGTTCATAAGAGCGCGATTCTTCTCTAGATTGACTTCTAATCCCATAGCGTGTACCATCATTGAAGTTCTCATTTCCTGGAACATATTTAGAACCAAACTCGTAGCCAAACTGGTAAGAATTCATAGTAAAAAGAGAAAATAAAACAAAAGCTAATAAGAAACAATGAAAACAAACTCCTAAAACTAGCAAAAGCAAGCAAACAATCAAAAACAAGATATTCACAATGTTCACATATGAACAATAACCAGTAACAAGGATATATTAGAATTCCTCAGCAACGACATCAAAAACTTGACACGGGCCAGTCGGTTTAAAATTTTCACAAAAGAGTTACTTCGTCAGTAGTATAGTTCCAAAACAACAAATGACCCATGTCAACATTTAATTTGTTTGTCACGAATGCAAACCAATTAAAATACGAGAGTAATTGTAACACCCTACCATACACAGTCTTATGCTTAAGTCATAATTCAGAGATGGCAAGGTATTACGACCTCTAAAATAAAAATTTAGTACGTATAGTAGTATGAATAATGGATTATAACTAGGAGCCTTTGTAGAAAAAGGGGTAAACAAAAAACCGCAACCTTAAAGCGCAACACTCCGATCGATAACATAACGAACAAGGATAATCCAACGCGTGATTATATATATATATATACAAAGGAGTGTCAAAAACAGGAATATCAAGACTCAAGATCCGGCTGCGAAGATAACCGGTCCGAGCATAACAATATATACATATGATAAAATAAGGAAAACCCAAAAGGAAACCCAAAGTGACACAAATACATAAAACCTATTCTCCAAAATTCTCCCATAAGAGGAGTCATCACAGTTTGTATTATTTAATGGAGATAAAAGTATCTAAGCAAAACATATAAACCAAAACATAGCCCCGAGAACAAAGGATCTTCGCAATATAGAAGTCTCCAGCATGCATCAGCGGGACACCTCACGTCCTGCATCTGAAAACCACAAAATCCGCATGGGTGAGAACCAGAGGTCCCCAGCATGGTAACAGCTTCCACATATATAATACATAATAATAGAGGAAAGCCGAAGGCAATCCTAGAACTTCCTCCAGATAATATCAAAGCTTATAAACAAGCTAAACCATATAAGGGCATCTGACTAAAGATTCTTCAGTCTAACTAATACTTCCCTTTCCAATTCCTTCAAACCTCCCAATATTTACGGGGGCGAGCTCATCCGGGTCTTTCACAGTGCCCGGCCACACTTATGACATAGGGTCAAAAGAGCTTCGAGTCTCAATCTGGAGCATGTGGTGGCTAGCCACTGCTTCCTCCCAGGGAAACTCTCATCTCCAACAGTGGAAGTGCAACATTCACAATTCATTCAACAGCATATATGCATTTGTACATGGCCATAATCATGGCTCCGCCGTAACACGGCAATAATCTAGCCTTCCGGCTCACGGTTAAATCCATAACCAGCCCATTGGCCTCACGGTTAAATCCATAACCAGCCTTCTCATTAACAAATACGGCCTTTCGACCCATGGCATAACAAGCACTTCCACCACCATCCTCCACATCTCACATAATCATGCTTGATTCTCAATTATCATTCATTTTTCCCTTGCTTCACTCGCAAGTTACCCATCCATTCATTTTCCCCTTGCTTCACTCGCAAGTTACCTCATTCACTAGCCCTTTTCTAATAGCTAGGCATATCATAATGATTTAAGATATAAGTGGTGAGATCGGAGGCTTAGAAGTATGAGATTTGGCTTTTAAAACTCAAAAATCAACTTTGGGATGAAAACAGGGCCACGCGTACGCGCACTCCACGCGCACGCGCGGATGGCCTCAAAAACTCATCGACGCGCAAGCGTCATGCACGCTAACGCGTGGATTATAAATTTGCCAATCGACGCGTACGCGTCAACCACGCGTACGCGTGGGTGTTCTCGTGCCCCAGGCACAACACTAGCACAGTTCTGGCATAACTCTCTGGAAAATGGCTGGGCATTGGGTGCAGCACAATCGGCGCGCCCGCGCACATCACGCACACGCGTGGATGGCATTTTTGGGAAGAACGGCGCGTACGCGTCAGGTGCGCCCACGCGCAAGGGGTCATTCTGCTAAAAATTTTCTAAGTTAAAGGCTGCAGAATTTACAGATTTGGACCCCAATCTTCCGACGGACATAACTTCCTCATTTTAAATCATTTTTCACCCGTTCTTCGAACGGTACGGGCATCCCGGGTCCAATTTCATTTCTAAAAAGATTTGGTACAAAACAGAGATCCGTAGTCTAAGTTATGTCCCGCCAAAGTATGCCCAAAAACCATGTTTTTCATAAAAACCACAAAGTGCCATTTTCAAAACAAGAAATTTCCAACTCTTTTCAAAATCAATCAAAACATGCCATTTTCATCCCTTTCCTTTGAAATCAATCAAAATACATCAATTTCAACATCAAGCCTCCTCAACTCACACATTGACACTTTACCACAAGATACAAAATCACTATCCCATCATTTTAACCCACTTCACCCAAGTGGCTCAAACTCAAACATATTGACATATCATATACTATCTCTCATGCCAATTCTCAACAACACCAATTCCAATAAATCATCATTGTACACAATCAATATCATACTCACCATCAACATGGTTCAACCCACAATTCAACCATAACCAATCATCAAGCATATATCACAACATGCATATTTCTCATACATCATACCACCAAGGCATCAATAATCATCATCACATATATGACCACATCATATATATCAA
>NC_029775.3:97735968-97736543 GCF_000817695.3 Arachis duranensis | reverse complement strand
GGTAAAAAGTGAGCTGACTTCGTCAGTCGGTCCACAATCACCCAAATAGCATCAAAACCAGCCCTAGTCCTTGGCAATCCTCATACCCAGATAGCATCAAAATCAGCCCTAGTCTTTGGCAATCCTGACACAAAGTCCATCGCAATGCTTTCCCACTTCTATTGCAGAACCTCTAAAGGTTGCAACATCCCGGTAGGTCTTTGATGTTCAATCTTCACCTTCTGACAAGTTAAGCACTTTGAGACAAATTCCGCCACATCATTCTTCATACTCGGCCACTAAAACATCGCCTTTAGATCATGGTACATCTTAGTACCTCCCGGGTGAATAGAGAATCCGCTTTTGTGTGCTTCCTTTAGAATATCTTGCCTCAAAGTGCCAACATCTGGCACAATGATCCTACCCTTGAATCTCCATAACCCATCTTTTTCTTCCGACACTCTCCACTGTTTTTCTTGCTCAATAGCCGGTAACACCTTCCATAACGCTTCATCATTTTGATGAGCCTTTAGGAGTTCGGACTTAAAGTCACTTGAGATTTCTAATCGGCTCAAACACAAAGTTCCGGATACTTC
>NC_029775.3:97733731-97735612 GCF_000817695.3 Arachis duranensis | reverse complement strand
ATCACAGCCTCCACCTTAGTTGGATCTACGGCTATTCCCTTCTTACTCACCACATGGCCCAAAAACTTCACCTCACTCTTCCAAAACTCACACTTAGACAGTTTTGCATAGAGTTTCTTTTCCTTTAGAATCTGCAACACGGTCCTCAAGTGTTCCGCATGCTCTTCCTCAGTCTTGGAATAAATCAATATGTCATCAATGAAGACAACAACAAATTTTTTCAGAAACGGACGGAAAACTCTATTCATATAATCCATGAATACCGCAGGAGCATTCGTCAACCCAAAAGACATTACAGTGTACTCGTAATGACCATAACGAGTCCTGAAAGCGGTCTTAGGGATATCCTCACTCCTCACCCTTATCTAGTGATAACGGGATCGCAAATCGATCTTGGAGAAAACCCCAGCTCCTTGTAACTGATCCATGAGATCATCAATTCTCGGCAATGGGTAATTATTTTTTATTGTAACCTTGTTCAGCTGTCTGTAATCCACACAGAGCCGCATACTCCCATCCTTCTTCTTTACCAGTAACACTGGAGCACCCCACGGAGAGACACTTGGTCGTATAAAATTCTTTCCCAACAAATCCTCTAACTGAGACTTTAGCCCGTTCATCTCTAACGGTGACATCCTATAAGGAGCACTTGAGATTGGTCCCGCCCCGGGTACCAACTCAATAGCAAACTCAACCTCTCGGTTAGGTGGAAACTCATCAATATCCTCAGGAAACACTTCCGGAAACTCACACACAACCGGAATCTGTTCTAACCTTTGATCATCACCCGAAACACCCGCGGTTAACAACATTATACCCTGACATTCGGTTCCGGAACAGTTCACCATCATCGAATTCAAGTAATAATTATTTACCACGACCGGCCCTTCTGTATCTTTCGGCATAAAGTACACCGACTTTATAGAACAATCAAGCAGAACATGGTTCTTAGATAACCAGTCCAATCCCAAGATAAGATCAAGACCGATCATCGGCAAGCAGACTAAATTATGAACAAAATCACGCTGCTTGAACCTAAAGGAAACTTCCAGGCATCCTAGCCTAGTTACCATGGCTTTATGGGTAGCATTGTACACTCTTAGATCATAACCTAAGGTTACAATCTTCAGTCCTAACTCATGGGCTTTCTCAAATGCAATGAATGAATGTGATGCTCCCGAATCAAATAAAGCATTTAAAGTTTGTCCAGCCATTTCACAGTTACCTCGAATGAGTGTCTTAGATCCCTCAGCTCCTACAGCTGAAGTGGTGAACACCCGACCAGTCTGTTGTGCTTTCCCAGCACCTTGTTTCTGCCTCTCAGGACAATTTGCAGCTTTATGCCCCGCCTTTCCACAAGTGTAGCACAAACCCCATCCGGCCTTGCATGGTGCTCCCGGATGGTGACTTTCACACCTAGTACAAGCTTGATCATTCTGAGGCTGCTTCCCATACCTTTTTCCTTGGGAGTTGTTGTTGTTGTTGGGCCTCCTAAAAGAGCTTCCTCTCTTGAAAGACGGACCTCTAGGTGCAAAGCTCTTCCCTCGGTTCTGTGGGAATGATCCCTTTTGACTCCCTTTCTCAGCGGTTGCTCTCTTCACACACTCTTCAGCAACCCTACACTTGTTTACCAACTCAGAGAAAGTCCTAATCTCCATTGGTCCCACTGAACTAAAAATATCGCTTCGGAGTCCTCCTTCATACTTAACACACTTCCATTCCTCATATCCCACCGGAGTCCCTTAGCACATACGAGAGAACCTGAATAGCTCCTCAAACTTGTCAGTATACTCTGATATGGACATAGTACCCTGCTTCAGCTGTAACAATTCAAGTTCCTTACGTCCTAGCAGAAGTCGGAAAGTACTTCTTATAGAACTC
>NC_029775.3:97732364-97733622 GCF_000817695.3 Arachis duranensis | reverse complement strand
GCTTCACCTGTGAGCATATAGGTAGCAAACTCGACACGCTGCCCTTCAGGTACCACTTGTGCTTGCAGTGCTCGCTCTATAGCCTAAAACCATGTATCAGCCTCAGTCGGACTAGTAGTTCCCTTGAACTTAGGCGGATTCACCTTCAAAAAGTTTGCCAGTGTCATTGGGCCCTGAACTCCACCTCCATCATTACCATGGTTGTTCATCTGTTGACCAAGAGCCTCAGCAGTGGCTTGCATAGCAGCAGCCATGTTCTCCAACGCAGTCATAAAGTTCACCGGGTCATTAGGGTTATTCTCCGGCGCACGAGCATTCGTACGACCTCTCGCACTACCTCTACCGCGTCCACGAGGTGCCATCTGGTTCCTATACATACCAAACAATCGATATTAAGTTGATCAGTCTCAATATCGGAAGTCTAGTACTTCAAAGTCCCAAATGCATGCTCATGAACGTTTATGCCAATTATATCTAGCAGATATACTAATAGCACATAACACACACATAGAGAATGCACAGAAGCATAATCAGTCCATCCCTCAGGCTCTACAGGAACGAACTGCTCTGATACCATAATGTAACAGCCTACCATACAGAGTCTTATGCTTAAGTCATAATTCAGAGATGGCAAGGTATTACGACCTCTAAAATAAAAATTTAGTACGTATAGTAGTATGAATAATGGATTATAACTAGGAGCCTTTGTAGAAAAAGGGGTAAACAAAAAACCGCAACCTTAAAGCGCAACACTCCGATCGATAACATAACGAACAAGGATAATCCACAACACTCCGATCGATAACGTAACGAACAAGGATAACCAACGCGTGATTATATATATACAAAGGAGTGTCAAAAACAGGAATATCAAGACTTAAGATCCGGCTGCGAAGATAACCGGTCCGAGCATAACAATATATACATATGATAAAATAAGGAAAACCCAAAAGGAAACCCAAAGGGACACAAATACATAAAACCTATTCTCCAAAATTCTCCCATAAGAGGAGTCATCACAGTTTGTATTATTTAATGGAGATAAAAGTATCTAAGCAAAACATATAAACCAAAACATAGCCCCGAGAACAAAGGATCTTTGCAATATAGAAGTCTCCAGCATGCATCAGCGGGACACCTCACGTCCTGCATCTGAAAACCACAAAATCCGCATGGGTGAGAACCAGAGGTCCCCAGCATGGTAACAGCTTCCACATATATAATACATAATAATGGAGGAAAGCCAAAGGCAATCCTA
>NC_029775.3:97730536-97731954 GCF_000817695.3 Arachis duranensis | reverse complement strand
AGTCTCAACCTGGAGCACGTGGTGGCTAGCCACTGCTACTACCCAGGGAAACTCGTATCTCAGATAGTGAAAGTGCAAATCACAATTATCATAATTCAGCATAAACATGCATGAATTCTCATCTATGGATCAACATCCATATCAGCCATCCGGTTCACGGTTAAATCCATAACCAGCCATCTCATTAACAAATACGGCCTTTCGGCCCATGGCATAACAAGCACTTCCACCACCATCCTCCGCATCTCACATAATCATGCTTGATCCTCAATGATCATTCATTTTTCCCTTGCTTCACTCGCAAGTTACCACATCCACTAGCTCCTTCTCTCATAGCTAGGCATATCATAATGATTTAAGATATAAGTGGTGAGATCGGAGGCTTAGAAGTATGAGATTTGGCTTTTAAAACTCAAAAATCAACTTTGGGATGAAAACAGGGCCACGCGTACGCGCACTCCACGCGCACGCGCGGATGGCCTCAAAAACTCATCGACGCGCAAGCGTCATGCACGCTAACGCGTGGATTAAACATTTGCCAATCGATGCGTACGCGTCAACCACGCGTACGCGTGGGTGTTCTCGTGCCCCAGGCACAACACTAGCACAGTTCTAGCATAACTCTCTGGAAAATGGCTGGGCATTGGGTGCAGCACAATCGGCGCGCCCGCGCACATCACGCACACGCGTGGATGGCATTTTCGGGAAGAACGGCGCGTACGCGTCAGGTGCGCCCACGTGCAAGGGGTCATTCTGCTTAAAATTTTCTAAGTTAAAGGCTGCAAAATTTACAGATTTGGACCCCAATCTTCCGACGGACATAAGTTCCTCATTTTAAATCATTTTTCACCCGTTCTTCGAACGGTACGGGCATCCCGGGTCCAATTTCATTTCTAAAAAGATTTGGTACAAAACAGAGATCCGTAGTCCAAGTTATGTCCCGCCAAAGTATGCCCAAAAACCATGTTTTTCATAAAAACCACAAAGTGCCATTTTCAAACAAGCCATTTCCAACTCTTTTCAAAATCAATCAAAACATGCCATTTTCATCCCTTTCCTTTGAAATCAATCAAAATACATCAATTTCAACATCAAGCCTCCTCAACTCACACATTGACACTTTACCACAATATACAAAATCACTATCTCATCATTTTAACCCACTTCACCCAAGTGGCTCAAACTCAAACATATTGACATATCATATACTATCTCTCATGCCAATTCTCAACAACACCAATTCCAATAAATCATTATTCTACACAATCAACATCATACTCACCATCAACATGGTTCAACCCACAATTCAACCATAACCAATCATCAAGCATATATCACAACATGCATATTTCTCATACATCATACCACCAAGGCATCAATAATCATCATCACATATATGACCACATCATATATATCAA
>NC_029775.3:97722851-97730433 GCF_000817695.3 Arachis duranensis | reverse complement strand
AATCATCATACCCATACACAACATCTCAAAATCCAAACATCATAAAACAACAAAATTACACTAGGGTTGAGAATCTTACCACACCCAAGGTCCAAGGAGACAAGATTAACCTTCTCCTTCAAGAGAGTTGGGTCCTATAACATCAAAGAACCCAAAATCTCAACATTTCACCCATGAAACTCGAAAATAAGGGCTGAGATTTCGAACAGCAACACGTGGCTTACCTCAAGATTGGTTGTATGGGTTTTGTAGAGCTCTCCGCGGTGAACGCGTGGCCGCAAACGGAGCGGCAATCGGAGCTCTAGATCAAAAGTTATGGTGGTTTGAAGATCAACCAAGGGAGAGAACTTGAGAGAGTGTTCTTCCTCCCTTTCTCTCTAATTTCAGCTTGTGTGTGTAACAAATGAGGAGAGAGAGTGCTGAAAACTAGGGTTTTGGTTAAGTTATGTTGGGCCAAGGGCCCACTTTGGGTCCAATTGGCCCGGTTTGGCCCGTTTGGTCCAATCTTGGTCCGAATTCTATAAAATTGGTACCAAAATTCTCGTCTCGATCTCCTCTATCACATTTAACCATAAAAATCACATTTTGGGCTTTCTAGAATAAATTCTCATTTATGGGTTAATTAGCTGTTAATTAACCGTGTTTTACAGTAATAGATCTCGGGTCGTCTCTCAAAGAAATTGTAGTGAGGTTTGCATATTATCAGTTATGAGAATAAGGGTTTTCAAAAGCAATGATAAAAAAATAAATTGCAAGAAAGTAAAGTTAACATTTAAAGGGATATAAATGCTAAAAGATACTCCTGGCAATGATTGAGAGTCAAGGCTTCCTAACTAATTCATTGACCACAAGCATGTTGATTACCTAGAGTTAATATTATTTCGTCATCTCCTACATCGGGAGAAAGTCAAATAAACATAGTTGATATTAATTCATAGGTCTTACTAGTCAATGGAAACAAGAATAACTAACAACTCTAAATCACCAATCAATATTGGATATCAACGACTCTTATGTCACTACCACGACATGACAATTATAAGAGCAAACCCAATTAGTCAACCTCTAAATAGTGAGATAAGTCAACTGGGTTTAATCAATCTCAATCCATAGGTCTTATAATGGAAACGAGATTAATTAAAATTTCTAAATTATCAATCAATTCGGATATTAGTGGCTCAAGGTCACCTCAAATACTCAATTCCAAGCCAAGAGTATAAAATCTATCCTAAAATTAAGAGAAGTATTTTCACAAACATTTGGAAGGCATAAAAGTAAAATATGGTAAAATTACAAGAATAATAAATCTACAACTACCAAATGCAAGAAAGCAATAGCAACAAATAAAAAGGAACAACAATAAGCATAAAAACATAATTGCATTAAGGAAATCAAAATTCAACAAAGAGTTCATAAAAATGAGAGTAACAAAATAAAGGAAATAACAAGTAAAACAATAACAAGTAAAGATAACTAAATCAAAATAAGAATTAAAACCTAAACTAAGGATAAAACTAACCCTAATTTCTAGAGAGAAGAGTGCAAAAACTTGAACTATTGCTCCCTTTTGATCTTCCTTGAGAATTGCATCAAATACTTCAGAAATAAGTTGAATTGGGCCCAAGAAAGTCTTGAAATCGCGACCCACGTATTCACTTAAGTGAAATCACGTGCTGATAGTCATGCGTACATGCAAATTGGCGATTTTCCAAAAAATGCGTACGCATGAGGCATGCGTACGCGCAACTTGAAAATCATGTGTACGCATGATTGATACGTACGCATGGCCATGAGGAACTCCAATCTTTATTTCTTCATGAATTCTCCCATTTTGCATGCTTTTTCTTCACTCTTTCAAGTCATCCTTGTCTTCTAAGCCTGAAATCACTCAACAAATACATCAAGGCATCGAATGGAATATAAGTGAATTAAATTTAGCAATTTAAGAGCCTAAAAAACATATTTTTAATCATTAAGCACAATTAGAAGAAATTCATAAAATAAATTACACTATTTCAGTAAATAAATACAAGATAAGTTAATAAAATTCACTCATTTCAATTCAAAATTTACCATAAAATTAGTTTATCAATTATCTAATAATTTATGCTTGTAATCACTTTTTATTTTTATTTTCATAGTGTTAGTTTTAGTATTTTTATAATATGATAAATAAGCGTCGTACATCAAAAATCAACCATACTAATAAGACATTATGTATAGAAATATATGCTTGGTGTCTATATAGTAAAAATATTAAGTGTTTCAATAATATTACAAAAAGATTAGAACACTTTTCTTATGTTTACACATAATATTATTATATTTTTAAAATATTAACTAACACAATAAATTAATTACTAGATAAAGTTATTTTAATTATCCTTTTTATAAGCAATACTTGAATTTGGGTTTCTCAATATGCCTAGAAATAATTAAATGATAAATATCCAATCGATATACAAGAAAATTCTTTTAGTTCAAATTTTACTCAAACACGTGAATTAAATTGTTCATAAATCTTGTGTAAATTATAAATTAGAGATAATATTCAATTTGATTCTTGAATTTACATACGAGTTTAAATTTAGTTCTTAAAATTTTAATTACTTTTATTTAATCTTTAAACTTTATAAATGTGATTCATATTAGTCTTTGAAACAATTTTTGACGCACAGTTATTAATGGAACACTGACGTTAACAATCGGATACCACGTTAAACTTTGTAAAATGACATTGTTTTAGTTTTGACACTCAAATAGCCAAAAAAATATATATCGTTGTGGTTTCTATTGAAATTTTTCTCCTAGAACAAGTGATATGACGTTATTTTTTGGCTATTTAAACACTAAGATCAAAACTGCATTATTTTACAGGTTCCAACATGGCATCTAACTGTTTATATCAAATTATCAATATTCTATTAACATTTGTGTATCGAAAATTGTTCTGGAAACTAATGTAAATCATACTTGCAAAATTTTGAGATTAATAGAGACAATTAAAACTTTAAGAACTAAATTAAAATTCGCGTACAAATTCAAAAATCAAATTAAATAATAACTCTATTTTTTTTAGAATATATTATCCGTCTTTAAAATATTTTTGATAGTTTACTCTATTCCAATGTATAACTTCAACCAAATGCTTTAAAGATATTCTCACATAAACATTATGCAAAACCATTATACAAATCTATATATATATATCTACTTAATATACTAAAATTGAATTTTTTCCTAACTTTATGAGAGTGAAGTGTCACTTCACGTAAATCTATTTTTTCTCCAAAATGATTACACTATTCTCTCTTTTAAATTTATTTTAAAAAAATATCTTTGATTATGTCTGATTTATTGAAAATATAGATTACTAAAACAGATTAATATAAAAAAACTAATAACCTTTTGAATGAAATATGTTAAAATTTTTAACCTAAAATAATTATATCATTAATATCAAGTGATACTAATAAATATTTATCGAAAAATATTTAAAAAAAATGTATTTAAATTATAATAATATTGATAAAATATAACCTTTACCCTTTTACCTTTCACGTGATATATTTTAAACTTTTAATTAAAATATAACCTTTCATGATATATTACAAATAATCGGATTATAAATTATATCACGTGATAACTATAATTTTAACCACATTAAATACCAAAGATATTTATCAAGATATTTATTAATTTTAACAAATATTTCGATCAGGTATTTTTATTCATATATTACTAAACGATATATGTTATGAATTTTATATTATATGAATTTTATAATCTTATTCCCAAGGAAGAAAAATATATACTAATAAAATATTTTAGAGAAATATCATTTTTTAAAATATATACTAATTATGTGTCACTTCGTGAATCTATTTTTTTTCCATGATTGCACTATTCTTCCTTTAAAATTTATTTTAAAAAATATCTTTAATTAATATAATTATATTATAATTAGTATTTAATGAATGATACATAATTATATTAATTTAAGAAATTGTCTTTATTATAATTATATCATATCAATATTTAATGTATTATTAAATTATTTATCAATTATCAATTGAAAATATTTTTAATCGTAAAATTTCTAACAATCATTTCAATTTTCTCGATCATACTGATATATTGATGAGATAAACAAATGAAAATTTTAACTTATTTGGTACGTAGTTAATTTGTATTATTATTATTGTGTTGTTCATTTATTTGCCCTTAATTTCATGTTTTTAATTCGGATTTTTTTCAATTAGATGTTATTGGACTCTTGATTGGAAAAAAAAAATTTATATCATGGTCAAAAGCAGAAAAAAATGGTCATTATATTGTGGTTGATCTTCATAATTTATAGTATGTGAAGATTTAAAATTTTACAATTAGAATTTATTTTATAACAATTATCTATTTATACGCAAAAATTTTTATTTTTTATTATATATTACTACTTATTTTTTTAATTTTTCCTTTTATTTAGAAATGAGAAAAAAATAAGATACACATTGTGAGATCAATTTGCAACTCAATTACTCAATTATCTACGTGATCACTAAGAAATTGAATACATACTCATCCAATTATTTACTCAATCATGGTCCATGCGGTCATTTAAATAGTAAGAGCCAATGCATGATCAATGGTAAATGCTTAAAGTTTTTTCCCAAAGCCTTCAGAGATAGGACAATTATTGACGAAGCAGGCTTTTCAAGATATCAGAGAAGAAATGATGGGCGAACTGTATCAAAAAAAATTGTTGAGGTTGACAACTCCTTCATAGTTCCATACAATGTCGGTCTTCTTCTAAAATTTGGATGTCACATCAATGTTAAGTATACTTGTTAAAATTTAGCAATCAAATATCTGTTTAAATATCTTCACAAGGGTAATGATAGGGTGACAGCTACATTTTATTAAAACAATGGATCTCAAGTAGATGAAATATGTAATTATTATTATTATTGTAGAAATATATCAGCATGTGAAGCTGCATGGAGATTGTTTAGTTATCCTATTCAATTGAAGGAACCAACAGTAATAAGATTGCCATTCCATCTTCCCGATGATATGCCGATTATCTACAAAGATACTGATATAATTCAGTTGGTTGTTGAGACTTCTTTTTTCAAGAAATCTATGTCGATTGGATGATTCAAATCAAATGAAGCCCATAATGATACAAGAAATCTGACTTATTTTGAGTTTTCAACAAAATTTGTTTCGAATGGAGAGCATCATATGTGGACTCATAGAAAGCAAGGCTATGCCATAGGAAGGATATCTCATATATCATCAATGAATAAGGAAGATTACTATCTAAAGCTAGTTTTGAACATTCAAAAGGGATATACGAGTTTCAGTGATCTAAGAACAGTTGATGGTGTGGTTTATGACTCCTTCAAAGATGCATGTTATGCACTAGGACTATTGCAAGATGACAAAGAATTCATTGATGTAATCTCTGAAGCAGGAATATGGCATTCTGTAACTTTTCTAAGGAGATTTTTTGTTGTTTTATTAACATCAAATAACATGAGTAGACCAAATTTTGTTTGGCAAAAGACTTGAAACTTTCTCTCTGATAATGTACTATATGAACAAAGAAGATTATTGCAAATAGAAAATAACTATAGCCTATTATAAATTTTTATGGCCATGGTAGAATTCAATTTAGCCTATAATTATGACAAAAATATTGGATAAAGAATTTTAAGAGTGATGTTCTTTAACAAAATGCCTTTTTTTGGAGTAAAATTATCATACATATGGAAAAAATTGTTTATTAGTGTTCACTTTAACTTTTTCTCTTTCTCTGATAATATTTAAAAAATATAATAAAATAAAATATATTAAAAACTAATACTCAAAAATTGGATTATATATATATATATATTTGTTACATACTTGCTTTACTTCCTCCTCTTAATACATATTTTGATTCATTGCCATAAACCGTATCTACTTCATCTAAAAAACCATAACTAAATCCACAACATGTTACTAATAAAGTATTTTTTAAACCAAAAACAAGGAATCTTATTTATCATTCAACAATGCATTTTAGACTTTTTTTGTCAAAGACTTATTTAATAATTTTTCAAATAATTATGTTATTTTAAATTAAAAAAATACAGATTCGATGATGTTAGAAGTCCAAATAAAAGATATTGTACTTGCAAAAATTGAAGATTTACTCCAGTCAAATGGCAAGTCATTGAAAGAATATTGTAGAATGCTATATCCTCCAAAAAATTTGGTATCCATCTTAGAAGACAGAATTATAATGGAAGAGTTGAGCTTTGACGTTAATTCTCTTGCGAGTGAACTAGGTGGGTATTTAGAAAAGCTAACTGATGAGTGATAAACCCCAATTTTATGGTTTATCTTGTGCTTATTTTGGGGGGATTTTATCATCTTTTTTCACATTTATTCAATAAAATAGCATAGTTTTGTAATTCTCCATTAATTTGTGCTTAAGTGTAAAAATATGCTTTTTATGCCTTTAATTGGTAATTTTAATTCACCTTTGATTCCATTAGAAGACTTGATGTGTTTGTTGAGTGATTTCAGGATGAAAAGGACTAGGAATGGGTCAAAGGAGTGAAGAGAAAAGCATGCAAAGTGGAGAATTCAATGAAAAACAAGGATTTGGAGTGCACATGCCAACACGCACGCGTAACAGACGCGCACGCGTGGATATGATGTCGCATGGCGACGCATACACGTGACATGACACGTATGCGTGGATGAAAAATACCAAGCGACGCGCACGCATGACCCACGCGTACGCGTCACTGCTCGCACGTGACCTCATTAAAGTGAAAACGTTGGGGGCGATTTATGAGCTATCCAGGCCCACATCCAACTGATTCCAGATGTAAAACCCGGTTAATTAACGGCTAATTAGCCTATAAATGAGAATTTATTCTAGAAAGCCCAAAATGTGATTTTTGTGGCTAAATATGATAGAGGAGATTGAGACGAGAATTTCGGTACCAATTTTATAGAATTCGGGCCAAGATTGGACCGAACGGGCCAAACCGGGCCAACCGGACCCAAAGTGGGCCCTTGGCCCAACATAACTAAACCAAAACCCTAGTTTTCAGCATTCTCTCTCTTCACTAAACACACTCACATGCTGAAAATGGAGGCCATTGGTGCACGAAATTGTGATCATCAATGGCGCCATCAACATGGTACGCACAATTGTAATCTCACTTCTTTATCACAACTTCGCACAACTAACCAGCAAGTGTATTGGGTCGTCCAAGTAATAAACCTTACGCGAGTAAGGGTCGATCCCACAGAGATTGTTGGTATGAAGCAAGCTATGGTCACCTTGTAAATCTTAGTCAGGAAAACTCAAATGGTTATAGATGATGAATAAAACATAGAGATAAAGATAGAGATACTTATGTAATTTATTGGTGGGAATTTCAGATAAGCGTATGAAGATGCTTGGTCCCTTCCGTCTCTCTGCTTTCCTACTGTCTTCATCCAATCCTTCTTACTCCTTTCCATGGCAAGCTGTATGCAAGGGTTTCACCGTTGTCAGTGGCTACCTCCCATCCTCTCAGTG
>NC_029775.3:97691441-97722354 GCF_000817695.3 Arachis duranensis | reverse complement strand
TGAAGCTTTTTCGTGTAGAGACTCTTCTTGGAGTTAAACGCCAGCTTTGGTGCCAGTTTGGGCGTTTAACTCCCATTCTTGTGCCAGTTTCGGCGTTTAACGCTGGGAATTCTGAGGGTGTTTTGAACGCCGGTTTGGGCCATTAAATCTTGGGCAAAGTATGGACTATCATATATTGCTGAAAAGCCCAGGATGTCTAATTTCCAACGCCGTTGAGAGCGCGCCAATTGGGCTTCTGTAGCTCCAGAAAATCCACTTCGAGTGCAGCGAGGTCAGAATCCAACAGCATCTGCAGTCCTTTTCAGTCTCTGAATCAGATTTTTGCTCGGGTCCCTCAATTTCAGCCAGAAAATACCTGAAATCACAGAAAAACACACAAACTCATAGTATAAAGTCCAGAAAAGTGAATTTTAACTAAAAACTAATAAAAATATACTAAAAACTAACTAGATCATACTAAAAACATACTAAAAACAATGCCAAAAAGCGTACAAATTATCCGCTCATCAGCCATGGAGGGAAGAACACTCTCTCTAGTTCTTTCTCCCACTTGATTTTCAAACCACCATAACTTTTGATCTAGAGCTCTGATTGCCGCTCCGTTTACGGCCACGCGTTCACCACGAAGAGCTCTACAAAACCCATACAATTAATCTTGAGGTAAGCCATGTTTTGCTCTTCAAAATTCCATCCTTGTTTTCGAGTTTTATGAGCAAAAATGTTGAGATTTTAGGCTCCTTGATGTTATAGGACCCAACTCTCTTGAAAGAGAAGGTTAATCTTGTCTCCTTGGATCTTGGGTGTGGTAAGATTCTCAACCCTAGTGTAATTTGTTGTTCTATGATGTTTGGGTATTGAGATGTTGTGTATGGGTATGATGATTGTGGCTTAGGTTGTATATATGTGAATCTTGGAGCTTGAGTGGTGATTTTGAAAAGCTTGAAAAAGGGATTTGGTGGTGAAAAATCTGTTCTTGGAGGTGTTGAGGCCTTGAGAGCTTGTGGATAAGTGATTTGGAAGTGCTCCGGTTGAGCTTGGAAAATCGGCTAAGGTATGGTTTCGGTTTCCCGTATCTAATATGTAATGTGGTAGGAAATACTTAGGCTAGAGGCCCTAAGATAGGCATTGAATTGTTGATGTTGTTGAATTGTTGATATATATGATGTGGTCATATATGTGATGATGATTAATGATGCCTTGATGGTATGATGTATGAGAAATATGTATGTTGTGATATATGCTTGATGATTGGTTATGGTTGAATTGTGGGTTGAACCATGTTGATGGTGAGTATAATATTGATTATGTACAATGATGATTTAGTGGAATTGATGTTGTTGAGAATTGGCATGAGGAAGAGTATATGATATGTCTATATATTTGAGTTTGAGCCACTTGGGTAAAGTGGGTTAAAATGATGAGATAGTGATTTTGATAAGTTGGGGTAAAGTGTCAATGTGTGTGTTGAGGAGGCTTGATGTTGAAATTGATATATTTTGATTGATTTCAAAGAAAACGGATGAAAATGGCATGTTTTGATTGATTTTGAAAAGAGTTGGAAATGACTTGTTTGAAAATGGCACTTTGTGGTTTTTATGAAAAACATGGTTTTTGGGCATACTTTGGTGGGACATAACTTGGACTACGGATCTCTGTTTTGTGCCAAATCTATTTAGAAATGAAATTGGATCCGGGATGTCCATGCCGTTCGAGGAACGGGTGAAAAACGATTTAAAATGAGAACGTTATGTCTGTTGGAAGATTGGGGTTTAAATTGGTGAATTCTGCAGCTTTTAACTTAGAAAATTTTTAGCAGAATGACCCCTTGCGCGTGGGCGCACTTGGCGCGTACGCGTCGTTCTTCCAGAAAGCACCATCCAGGCGTGCGCGTGATGTGCGCGGGCGCGCCGATGGTGCTGCACCCAATGCCCACCCTTTTTCCAGAGAGTTGTGCCAGAACTGTGCCAGCTTTGTGCCTGGGGCACGAGAGTACCCCACGCGTACGCGTGGTTGACGCGTGCGCGTCATTTGACTAGTTTTCAATCCACGCGTTAGCGTGCATGACGCTTACGCGTCGATGAGTTTTCGAGGCCATCCACGCGTGCACGTGAAGTGCGCGTACGCGTGGACCTGTTTTCATCCCAAAGTTGATTTTTGAGTTTTAAAAGCCAAATTTCATGCTTCTAGGCCTCCGATCTCACCACTTATGTCTTAAATCATTATGATATGTCTAGCTATGAGAAGAAGGGCTAGTGAATGTGGTAACTTGCGAGTGAAGCAAGAAAAAAATGGATGATCAATGAGGATCAAGCATGAATATGCGAGATGCGGAGAATGGTGGTGGAAGTGCTTGTTATGGATTTAACTGTGAGCTGGGTGGCTGGTTATGGATTTAACCGTGAGCCGAATGGCTGGATTATTGCCGTGTTACAGCGGGGCCATGATTAGGGCTACGTATAAACGCATATATGTGCTGTTGAATGAATTGTGAAAGTTGCACTTCCATTATCGGAGATGAGAGTTTCCCTGGGAGAAAGCAATGGCTAGCCACCACGTGCTCCAGGTCGAGGCTTGAAGCTCTTTTGACCCTATGTCGTCAGGGTGGCCGGGCACTGTGAAATTTCCGGACGAGCTCACCCCCAAAAATATTCACCAGTAATGGTGATGGATAAATATTCACCAGTGATGGTGATGGATAAATATTCACCAGTGAGGGTGATGGATATGGATCATGATTATGATCAAGTTGGGGAGACACGACAGAGGGACAGTCCAATGGTTAACTGCCAGGACTTGTCGGGTTGGCTCTATAACTGACAGATGATATCATCAGCCACTAGGGACAGGCATTCATCATATGCATACTATATGAATTGTTTGAGATTGCCTATTTGACTACATATTACTTGCTATTTGTCTAACTGCCTTATTTGTCCCTATTTGTATATTTCTTGTCTGATATAACTGTGTTTGCTACATTATACTCCTGCTGGTGGTTGGGAGGTGAGAAGGAATTGGAAAGGGAAGTATTAGTTAGACTGAAGAATCTTTAGTCAGATACCCTTATATGGTTTAGCTTGTTTATAAGCTTTGAATTATCTGAAAGAAGTTCTAGGATTGCCTTCGGCTTTCCTCTATTATTATGTATTATATATGTGGAAGCTGTTACCATGCTGGGGACCTCTGGTTCTCACCCATGTGGATTTTGTGGTTTTCAGATGCAGGACGTGAGGTTTCCCGCTGAGGCATGCTGGAGACTTCTAGATTTGCGAAGATCCTTTGTTCTCGGGGCTATGTTTTGGTGTATATGTTTTGCTTAGATACTTTTATCTCCATTAAATAATACAAACAGTGATGACTCCTCTTATGGGAGATTTTGGAGATTAGGTTTTATGTATTTGTATCCCTTTGGGTTTCCTTTGGGGTTTTCCTTATTTTTATCATATGTATATATTGTTATGCTCGAACTGGTTATTTTCGCAGCCGGATTTTGAGTCTTGATATTCCTGTTTTTGATGCTCCTTTGTATATATATAATCTTGCGTTGGTTTATCCTTGTTCGTTACGTTATCGATCGGAGTGTTGCGCTTTTGAGTTGCGGTTTTTGTTTACCCCCCTTTTCTATAAAGGCTCCTAGTTATAATCAATCATTCCTATTACTATACGTACTAAATTTTTATTTTAGAGGTCGTAATACCTTGCCATCTCTGAATTATGACTTAAGCATAAGACTCTGTATGGTAGGGTGTTACACCAGAGGCTATTTCATGCAAAATTGAAGATTGGGCAAAGGGAGAGCACTTAGTTGTAGGATTAGCATGCTGTAGGTTAGTTTTCTAGAGAGAGAAACTCCTTCTTCTCTCTAGAATTAGGGTTCTTAGGATATTTTGCATACTAGATCTAGGGTTCAATTGTTGTTTTCATCTTGTTTTTTCTACAATTTCTTGTTTCTACACTCTAATTCTCTTAGTTCTCTTGTTAATTTATCTTTTATGCCTCCTTTTATGTTTATGAATACTCATGTTGGATTTGGATCTCTTTTAATGCAAATTGATGATTGATGCTCTTTTATTGCTGATTTGAGTTGTGAATTTTACTTTTCTTGCAATTGGTAGTTGTTAGATTTTACTAATTCTTGTCATTTACCATACTTTCCTTTTGTGCCTTCTAAGTGTTTGACAAAATGCTTGGTTGGATGTTAGAGTAGTTTTTTTTAGCATTCTTGGCTAGGAAGGAGGAATTAGGCAATCTTGAGTCATGAATACCCAATTTAAATTTGTGATCTAGAGTTGTTAGCTAGTATTGTTTCCATTAACTCTAATCTCTTGCTAATTCACTTAGTAAGTTGATTAGGACATTTGGATTGAGATTAGCTGGTCTTATTAGACTTTCTTCGAGTGTAAAGATAATATGATATCTTCTTCCATTGTTGAGATGACGTAATAAGATAAATTCTTGTTAATGATTGCTATCATTAGTGACTAGGATGGAAAGCCTAAGTTTTCAACTCTTACCATGAATGTCTCTCTTTATTAATTGTCTTCTTTAATTGCTTACTTGATTTACTTTTCTTGCCCATTTAATTTCTTGCCCCTTTTATAAATCAAACTCCTTGTTCCTTCATAGTCAATAATTGACCACTTCATTACAATTCCTTGTGAGACGACCCGAGATTTAAATGCGTCGGTTAATTTTCATTGGAGTTTGTACATGTGACAAAACCAAATTAAATTTGATTTGAGAGTTATTTGTTGATTTGGAGCTATGCTTACAATGAAGTTCTTATTTCTATAAGAGAAATTTCTTAACCAACAATAAATCTCCGTATCAATGAGCAGAAACTTGCATACGATCAAATAATTGGTGCTGTTAGCGGTAATATGGGTGGACTTTTCTTCTTATATGGTCAAGGTGGTTGTGAAAAAATATTCTTATGGTAAATTATATCATGCTCAATTAGGTCTAAAGGAGGTATAGTTTTAAATGTTGCTTCGAGTGGGATTACTACACTTCTGTTCCTAATAGAAAAAATGCACATTCAAGGTTTAAAATTCCTTTGATCATAAATGAATATTCTTTGTGTAGCATTAAATAGGAAAGTCCTCTTACAAGGTTAATAACTAAGGCCAAATTAATCATATGGGATGAAACTCCAATGATAAATAAGTATTGTTACGAAGCTTTAGACAAATGCCTCACAGACATCTTGAGGTCTAAAGGAGGTATAGTTTTAAATGTTGCTTCGAGTGGGATTACTACACTTCTGTTCCTAATAGAAAAAATGCACATTCAAGGTTTAAAATTCCTTTGATCATAAATGAATATTCTTTGTGTAGCATTAAATAGGAAAGTCCTCTTACAAGGTTAATAACTAAGGCCAAATTAATCATATGGGATGAAACTCCAATGATAAATAAGTATTGTTACGAAGCTTTAGACAAATGCCTCACAGACATCTTGAGGTGCTCAACTTCGTATAACGCTCATTTTCCATTTGGAGGTAAAGTTGTTATTCTCAGAGAAGATTTTTGACAAATTTTACCTGTGATTCCTAGAGGCTCAAGGCAAGATATAATTCATTCTTCTATTAATTCTTCATATTTGTGGCATAACTGTAAGATTCTGAAGTTTACAAAAAATATGAGATTATCACTGAGTGAAAACAACAACATACAAAAACTCAAAAATTTTGCAGAATGGCTACTCAAAATTGGTGATGATTTGGCTGGTGATACAACAGATGGTGAATTGATCGTTCATATACCATCTGACATTTTGGTTAAGAACTCTGAGACAGCTTTGGATGACCTCATTGATTTTGTGTATCCAGATGTTATCAATTTATCCGTTGAAAATTATTTCAAGGATAGAGCAATTCTTGCACAAACTCTGGATTGTGTCACTGATGTCAACAATAAGATGACTGCAGAGTTACCAAGACATGAAAGAGATTACTTAAGTTCTGACTTTGTGTGTGCTGAGGAGGAAAATATGGAATTTGAGTTAGATGCTTTCTCACCGGAGATTCTAAATGGAATAAATTATTCAGGTTTACCACCACACAAGTTGATTGTGAAGGTTGGCGCTCCTGTTATGTTGCTGTGGAATATAGACCAAACTAATAGTTTGTGCAATAGAACGAGAATGCAAGTTAGAAGAATGGGAAATCATGTGATAGAATGCAAGACTTTAATCGGTAACAAAGCTGAAAGTATTGTTCTTATCCCAAGACTGAATCTAATTCCAAATAATGAAACATTGCCGGTCAGGTTTCAAAGAAGACAATTCTCAATTATTATGTCATTCGCAATGACAATAAATAAGTCTCAGGGAGAAAATCTATCGAAAGTTGGAATATACCTTCCAAGGCCATTTTTCACCCATGGTCAATTATATGTTGCGTTATCAAGGGTAACGAGTAAAGATGGTCTGCGAGTGCTATTGCAAGATTACGAGCACTTGGAAGATAACTGCACGATGAATGTGGTATATAGAGAAGTTTTTGAGAACCTATAATGAAAAGGTAATAACGAAATCTCTAACTTAAATTTATTTATTTATTAAAATTTATTACTATCTATTAAAAAATTAACATATTATAGGTGCTAATGAATAATGCATTCTTATTGTATATTAATAGCTTGAGAATATTAAAATTATGATAAAAATTCGTATTATTTTATTCTCCTGATAAATAATTTTATAATTACGTTAATTATATAATTTTATATACTAAAATTGATATAGTGTTATTTCGGGTAGATATTTTACAGGCATCAAAGGATAGCGTTGAGTTGATATTCAATGGGTTTAAATTATTTATTGTTTATTGCAGAACTTTCTACATTAAGATTCTCTATTAATTTGTTATTTATTTTGAGTTGATTTTGATATATTTTTACTTTACAGTAAATTAACATATAAAACTTTGTTGACGGATTTAAGTATTATTAGATTATTTATAGTCAATACTAATATTGGTTAATAACTATTTTACTATTAATACAATTAACACTATATTAAGAAAAAAAATAATACATAACATGTTATTTTTTATTAATTAAAAAAATTATAATTTAAATTAATTTTAACACAATAACTTAAAATTTTAATTTCAGTCTTATCACGTACATGATACAGAATATTACACTTGTATATTCTAATTTTGGGTCACACTAGCGTATAGACGTAAGTTTATAGAGATTTTTCTTTGTTTGACATGTGTTGCAGATTTTAGAAATGAGAACTTTGGATTGATGGCGGTCACAGACATAGCTTAGCCAGTTCTTATTATGGGGTGATATGATTTCACAAAATTGAGTTTCGATAAGGGGAGTTTTTGGCATGATTGGACGGTATTTGCCTATTTGGCCCTTGGTTTTTTTAGTTTTCCTAACTAGTATCTACTTTACTTTCTTTCATATATATGCGCATCGAATCCCAGTTTTTTCCCTTTTAAATGTTCAAAAAAAAAAAGCTAATGAGTTATAACTCAAATGGCATAATCTTTTCATACTCATTTAAGAAGTTGTGGGTTTGAGTCTTTCTATCTTTAATAAAAAAATGTTAAAAAAATATAAAATTAGATTAAAAACAGAAAACAATAATTACGTAAAACAAATCTATTAAACTAAAAATAAAAAAAAGAGTATATTGAGAATAACAGATCTTTTTATTTTTTAGAATATATTTAATTACAAATAAAAGTTAAAATTGTAAGATTTTTTTATATTAAATTCAAACGAAAATAGAAAAGATTAGTTGAAAAACAGGTAATATAGAAATACCACATCAAACATATTTCACAAATATACCTATAACAATTTTAATTATGTTAAAAATTTTAAATTTTCAGATCTGGAAGGCAGTGTCTAGGATTGAATTAAGCTTAAAAGTCAGGATTCGAAAGCCAAGCTAAGTCAGTAAAAGAACCGCCTACGCGCTGGTAAACGAAAACCACCTCGACCGGATCAGAGTAAACAATAATGTCGAATCAGGTCGTCCCTTGCCTTGAGTGCTCATCCGGAATAATCCGTTGGAGGCATTCTCTCTTTTAATTCGGAATAGGTAGTCGAATACCGCCCTTGTAGCTGCAGCTCCTCCCATTGGGTATAGAGCCTTTCTTAATTTTTAAAAAGATTAAAATATTTTTATAAATAATTTTTAAAAGAACAAAATAATTTTTGAAGATTGATTTTAAAAAAACTAAAATACCTTTTAATTTATTTTGAAAGGATTAAGATATTCTTTTAAGCATTAATTTAAAAAAATATTAAATTATCCTTATATGATTAACTAAAATTATCCTTAATATTACAAAACATTATAAAATTATCCTTTTATTTATAAACAATATTTTCTGGATAATTTTGCTCTTAAATAAAAGTAGAAAAATCCTCACCACTAACCTCTACATCATCATCACCATTGCTACAAATCTCTTTCTCCTTTTCCTTATCGCTATCACCTCTGCCACCATAACCATCACACCTTCTTTCTCTCTATTACCAGTTCATCATTTTAAATCACTACCACCCACCCACTACCCCGACTCTTTTCTTTCCACCTGAACTCTTTTCTTTATGCAACAATTCAACAACAGCAACAACCACAAAAATTTTAAATTAAAGTAATTTTTCAACAGTCATCCCCAAGCCCCACACATCACATAAAACTTCACTTCAACATTCTAAAATAATCAAACTTCAATAGAGTGAATTGAAAAAATTCAAGTTCTAAAACAAAAAACACCACACCGACCTCAACTGTCGAGGACAAAATCGAAAGACATCAAACATTGGTGAGGAAATTGAAGATCAACAACATAAATTTAGTATAGGTCTTGTACTAAGAGAACCCAATCCTAGCCTTCACCAAATGATTCAAATTCAAATCAATTTCCTTGGGTACAAATGGGTCCTCCAGTCGTTGTAAGTTGATTCCAACACCAATTTCTCAAGAACAGGACACCTAGTGAGAAGTATCACCATATACTCATGACACCCAAACAAAATCCTATCCCCAACGTGCAGCACCTTTGGCGAAGAGAGGGACACAGTGAAGGGAGCCCCAAACATCGTCAACTAAGTGTCACACGTTCTCCGGCGACGATGACAACGGCCCTAACGAACGGAATTTGTTCCTTTTTTCGTTTTAATTTTTCTGTTTTAGGTGCAGTGGAAAGAGGTGGGAATAATGGGTGGGTGGGGATTGAGGTAATTAGTGGTAATAGAAAAAGGGTATTTGTGTCATTTCAAAAATTATTATGTTCAAAAGGATGATTTTAAAACGTTCAGTAACGTTGAGGGTGATTTTAATAAAAAAAAAAGGTTAAGGATAATTTTAATTTTTACCGAAGACATTAAAGACAAAAAAAAAGTACTTAATTCTTTATATTACAACATAAATTTTCTTTCGATATTACCAAATTTTTTCAAGTTATTCATATAAGCAATTGTCAACAACATGAACAACAAAAAATAAAGTGTATATTAAACTACAAAATTTAAATTAATATAAAATATTAAAAAAAGATTTACTAAATTGTTTGAACCAACAAAATAAAATAAACATAACGGTAATATAATTGTCTTGAGGAATCTATGTAAAAATTAATATTAATATGTGTTTATGAATAAACAAACTCTAAACGAGTTTAGCTTTCTTCAACTCTAAAGTTGAAGTTGAAATTGTGAATTGCTTCCATTCAAAACAAAAGTTGCTCATTTTTTCAAAGACAATGAAGGTATCAAAGAAAAGACATATTTGATTTAAATATTAAACATTTAAAGATGTGATAATTAATTTAAATTAGATCTAATTTACATTTTAAACTTTTAAAAATACTATTAAATAAATTAAAATTATATTAAATCTTTTGACAAATTCAAACAACAAATTAAATTTAAATATAATTAGATAAATTTAAATTTGTGCTTTTCAATGAATTTGAAAGGAATTCTTTAGTTTTTTACTATTCTCACTTAACTCAATAAATCTTATAAGTGCGTGCCATAATTTTAGCACCACTGTTTTTTAGATAAATTTTTGTTCTTTTTGATATTCAATGTCAGTATAGTATAATTCTTCTAATATTCAGATTTTTGAACATAATAAAATTATTATTTTATATCTTATTTCTAAAATAACGAAAATATTCTCTTAAACACGTATCAGTTAAATATACGACTTTGGAATAAAATGAGTAGTAAATTTAATCTTTTAATCTATTAACAAAATATATATAACCAAGAATAAATGACTAAAATAAAAATATATTAAATATGTTTTAAATTATTCAAGTATCTTTTCTTTTTAATTTTACTTTGGAGAATTCATTTGTATATTATACTAGCATTGCTAATGCAAAATTTTTATTTTGCTTAAGCTATTTATTATTTTTAGGAATGTATTTAGTTTCTTAGTTTAGCATACTATATACATTTGAACTGGATTCATTCATGTAATAATAGTAGTTCTTACAAATATTATTAATTGACTTGATAGCCACAGTTTGATCATGTCAATTGCCAAGCCAGCCATGAGTCTATAACTCTTTCAGAAACTAAGTCAAAATCTATCCAGCTACTCTATTGTCATTCCACGTGTAGACCAAGCATTCTTGCAGAAGAAATATCATTCTCTCTCTATACAAGTTAATTCATCTCTAATTTTTTATGTTAAAGGAGCTCTTACAGCAATAGAAAGAACCCAAAAAATCACATCTTTTTATTCGAACATTTATCACTGAGTACAACTCCTCTGTTTGCCGTAAACATTGGCTTGTTATTTAAACTTACACATAAAAGCAGGGTTTAAGAGCAAACATCCTCAAACCCATTTCTTTCTTCATGAATCTGAAAAGGAGAAAAAAAAGTAATCGAATTTTCAAAATGTGGGAGGGACGACGATTTATTTTGGATTTCAACCTAGAAATTAAGACAAGGGATAGCGAAGTGTAAAAGTACAAGTTAAAAAGAAGATAATAATAAAAAAATTTAAAAAAAAAGATAAGTGACCAAAATAACTAACATTTCTATCAATATTCTTATACAAATATTTTGAAAAATATTCTTTTTAAAAAAAAAAAAAAAGCTAAGGCTAATAATAGTAAATTTCTATACTATTTCTCCCCAATCCTTCTCCATTGTTGGAACCATCAACCAATCATCTGGGTAGCAACAACTAAGATCTATTGCATCCACCAAAGATTGTGATTCATAACAAATCCCATCCTTAGAATTATTATCCACAAAAGGGTAACAATCCAATGATGTTTCCTCATTATCATCAATAATGTTCATGTTCTTCCCATCTAAATCATCAAGAAATCCCATCCACCAAGAAGAATATGAAGAACCTTGATTACTATTATTCTTATTGTAGTCTTCAATGGTTATTACAGAGGAAGATGATAATGATGATGATGGCGGCTCAGCCATTACACAAGGATCAGTTGTTGACCATGTTGGTCCTGGCTGAGGCATAGCTTCCATTAAATAGTAACAATAACATCGTGCATATGAAAACATTGACACATCAATATTACTATTATTATTATTATTATTATTATTATTATTATTAATGTTACCTTCCACACTACTATGATGTTGAAAAGAACAAGGAACCTCTCTTGTTGAATAATCATCTTGGTGAGGAGAAGCTTCTCTTCTTGAGGGTATGCTAGGAATATTGATTCTTCCTTCTTCCATGGTATTGTATTTTATGGCTTTCCTAACACTCAGAGTCAGATAGATCGGTTGGTTGGAGCTAAAGAATAATTAACCAAAGTTTCTCAATGAGTTTGGTATTTTTCATTTTGGGTTGTTGGGAATTGGAAGTTACTAGGTAGCACTAGCATGTGATGGAAGAGTCTAAAAGTGAAGCATGTGTGAAGTGATTCGGATCAAAACAAGAAGCAATGCCTAATCTTATTGGATACAATTTCCCTTTTTGTGGATACATGATGGATATTTCTTTCTTCTTGTTTCTCCCTCTATGTGAGATATGTTTTTTTGATAAGAATGTAAATAATAAGGAATTTATATGAACAAATATTTTGGAAATTATGAACCAAAAATAATGAAAATTTTAGTGAATCTAATAAAATATCAATAAAGTGTTGGAAACACAACTACTATTGCGGTCAATATTTAATGTAAAAAAATATCTAAAATTTTTAAAACAAAAATATCCAAAACTTAATTAAAAAATATTTAAAGTTGAAATCCAATAAAAAATTGTCTTCTATAAACTTTATAATAAACTTATTTAAAAACTTGTTAAGTTGTTTGGAGAAATTAATTGCTATAATATTAGTATCTAGTATCAAACCAATCATGAAAATGTGTAATTTTTTTAATTATCTACGCACATTAAGTCATTAACGGATTAATCATGATATATGATCTAAGGAAAAGTATAGGTAGATAATAAAAATATTAAATAATGTGAATAATAAATATATTAGATGTTCAATTTAATAGATATGGAGATGATTATGTTAATTCTTTTTAATTGGATGGTTATTTTTTTGATTGATTTACTTATGTACAATTAATAATAGCTGGATGTACAATTTTTTAGATAATTATCCTAATATTAAAGTTTAAGAGATAATTTAGAAGTAGAATATTTTTTATTTTATTAGATCAATTCTAAAATCCATTATTTATTATTGAGAAAAACTGAAAATAGTCATTGACAATTACTTCAAAAGACAACGAGGTCCTTGACAAAAATAAATACCAATCCGGCCTCTGAAATTTATTTTTATGGAACTGATTAGTCCATGTGCCAAAAAAAGTCAATGTTGTTTTTTTTGCATAGGGACTAATCAGTCTCAAAAAAATATCAGAGATCGAGTTAAATGTTTTTTTTTTATCTCATTGTCCTTTTGAAATAATTGTCAAGAACCGAATGAGATATTCACTCTTTTATTATTTACAAAAGTTATTATTTATATAACAAATCCAAAATCTAAATACTAGAATTTGCAACTAACATTCTCAACCGAAAAACAAAGGAAAAATAAAAAAGAAAAAGAAAGGATGAAAAAGTGGGTAAGAGACATCAGCATGTACAGTGACACGTATGTGCTAAATCTAATTGGACACATCAAATCTGTGTTTCTTAGGTAACATAGCCTGCGTGTCTGCAAAGTCTTGGCCCATTTTTCCCACACATTTTTTTTTTCTGTTACCTTTTTTAATTTTTCTTCTAAGCTTTGCCATTTTAAAATCCGAATTGATGAATGAATATATCTATACAGCATGCTGTAAAGCAATTAAATACACGCCTCTTGTCTTCTATGACCCTGGCATTAGAAACCATAGATCCAGGATAAAAGCTGTAACTTTTCAACTTTAACTTGACAGAAAAATTTCAATGAATCAAGTAAACAAGTACATACATGCATACAGCTGCAGCATCCCTTAATAATAATAATAATAATAATAATAATAATGATAATGATAATAATAATTCATTACTTGTAATTTTTTTGGGTAAAAAAACGTAATTAAACCGGCCGAAGAAAGAAATTACGTAGATTCCCTAAAATTGAAAATATTACCTGCATTTCGCATAACCACATTTTTATATAAATCGAATAAGCTATATTCGATTTAAAAAGATTGATAGTAAATAGAACGAGAATAAATTAATTTATTAGGATTTCAAACAAATTAAATTGAGCTGATTTAATTTATTTATGTATTTTGTCCATTATAGTAAATCAAATGAGTATTTCTTAAGTAAATCAACTCACCCTTATTTGATTTATACACAAATTTTTATATATAAAATTTGAATTCACTCTATTCAAATTATATTATACTAAATAATTTTTTTTTCAAAAATTTTAAAATAATTCATTATAATATTACTAGTTATGTGTTAAAAAAATTAATTTGAATACGTTATGTTAAGCTATTATTTTAGAAATTACATCATATTTCTCTATAAAGAATTAATCTTAGGATATTAATTAACACAATAGTATATATAGTTATACATTGTATATAAAAAATTATCTATTTAATTTAAATAAACGATATGGTTGAATATTAACAAATAAGATATAATAAATATGAATATTATGGTGATAATTAGTATTAAATTTTGCATAAAAAAATCAAAGATATTAGTACTAAAATTCATATTAATATGTACCATTGCGGCTCATAATTATAGTAAAGACCGTCCATATCTATTAGATTGGTATGTACAATAGGAAGAATTGTGAACATAATAGGGTGGAGGAGGTTGTCGTCATGAGAATTGTCCATACAAATATGACTCCTCCCTCATTTAAGAATTTCTTTCTTGGTGTAACCGTCATTAAAATTTCGATTTCCTGCAATATAGTCACAACCATACTCAAAGCCACAAAGATGGGACTTATAAGAGAAGAGAGAATTAAAATAAAAAAGCTAATAAAAATTGAAAAACAAGCATATTTATAATATTCATACTATAGCCAATAATAAGCACACATTATAATTTGCAAATTTCTGATAACAGTGTTAAAAACTTGAACAAGCGCTAAACACTAGAATTCAACGCTATTCAAAGTTTAGTTTAAATATCGCAAATCTAAAACAACAACCAAAAGTTTTAATTTTGGATTGTTCTCCCTAAAAATTACAATGAATTGCTTAATTATTGGCTATGAAAAAATTGAGGTTTGGATCACACTTAACAAAAATTTAAATAACAAAAAATTAAAAGAGCAAACAAGAAATAAAATTAAGAGAAAATAAGATAATTAATTAGAAAAAGAAAATAAACTCAACTTGCTAAAAGGGTCTTGGTTAGGTTGAGGACTAAGGATCACTATCCTTATCATTGACAAAAATATAGCAATTATGAAGAATTAATCTCACTTCATTAATCTCTACACATTGATGAAAGTCAAGTAGGTATAATTAATCATAATCCATAAGTCCTAATAACCAAATTACTAATTGAATTAGTAAAAGATTAGCGTCAATGGAGATAAGATTAATTAACAATCCTAAATTATCAATCAATATTGAATATCAATGACTCAAAGTTACCTAATTTCTCAACCCTAAATCAAGAAAAGAAAAATTTACTCCATGACTAAAGTTAACAATTTATCAAACACTTGGTGTGCATAAACATAAAGCATCATAAATTACAAGAATTAGTAAAATCTATAGCTACCCAATGCAAGAAAGCAATAATAATAACTCAATTAAGCATGAATAAAACATAAAACATAAAATATCAAATTACATTAAAGAAGAATCCGACAATGATTCATAAACTAAAAATAGCAAATTAAAAAAAGTAACAAGAAATTCAAGAAAAACTAAAGTAGAAAAATAATAAATTATAAACTCAAAACTACAATTAATTAACAAAACTAAAACCTAGAACTAGAGAAAATTAACTAAAAATCCTAAAACTAAAATCTAAGACTACTTAGTGTTTTTTCTTGCATTCCTCCTTGAAATACTTTAAAAATATGATGCTTGGACCTTATTTAGGGTCTAAATCGCAAACCCACATACTCGTTAATCTAGGCACATGATGACACTGTCGCTTAGGTGAAAAATTTTGTCTGAGCGAAATTTTATTTGAGCAACAAATGTTGTTTAGGTAATATTTCACCTAAATAATACTTCTTTGCTTGGACGAGACTATAAATGTTAAACTTTTTGTTTTGTGATTCTTTTCCTTTTTAGCCATATTTTATACTTTCACTTGAATCTAAATTAACATGAAATACTAACAAACATATTAAAATACCAAATGGATAATTCAAAATTTAAACATTTTTAATTTATGATCAAGAATCATACAAATTTATCGTTAATCGCAACTAGAATTAAGAGTCACAAATTTAATCAATTAAACACAAAAATAAAAAAAATTACATGAAATCTCTAAAAATATATACAATAATTTACATAAAATTAAACTTCATCGCATACCGTAATTTTTGCATATATAGTGAAGGTCAAAATAGATTAATATACCATAATTTCTTATTATTAAAAATACTTATATATGATCACATAATTTTTTTAAAATGAGTAAAGTGGACACAATAGATAGAAAACTAATTAATAAGAGAATCACTAGAGACCAAAGTAATTAGTTAATTATACATCAAACTAAACATCCTTATTTGCATCAACATTCTCATAAAATTAACTATAAAAATAGTTATCAAAATTAATTATTAGTGTATAATATTAAAATATAAAATACATATTAAAAATAAAATAAATTATTTATTTATATATAAATACATGATTAATTTTTGTTTGCACATAATATTTTTAAAAAAATCACAAAATAATAAGAATATGTTCGAGACATCATGTTAATCCCAAAGAGAAAGAAAAATTGCGAATAGTTATTAAAGATAAATTTACTTAAAGAAAGAAAATATCAAATATAATATAAAAACCATAAATAAAAGAAGGTAGCATTTTATAAGTAAAAAGGCATTAGTAAAAATAAAATATTATTTTAGTATATAATAGTTAAGCTAGGTCATATTTTTTTATTATTTTATTCATTTTATATATCTCTAACTTTTTTATTATTTCAACTATACTCCTTTTTAGTTATTCTTTTCTTTTATTCCCATCATCTTCTTTTTATTGCCAATGTAAACACCATCCTTTTCTTTTTCGTTCTCCTTTTTTTTTATCACTCTATTACCAATATAGTATCACTACACTAGCACATATATCATCTCAAACAAAAAGGTCGAAAGAAAAGAAGAGAAAAAAGAACGAAGAAGAGAAAGTAAAGAGGTAATAGTGTTGTGGTGTGGTGGTGAGGCCTTGGTGCTAGTGATTTTATGACAAAAAAAAGTGAAAAAAAAAAGAAAAAAATTAAAAGAGTATGATTTAAATTTTTTATTTAAGAATTAAAATATAATGAAAATAAAACGTTAGAAACAAAAATGGAATTTGACACAAACATTTACCTAACGGTAATAAATTAATTAATAATAGGCCAAACAAGAAAATTAAGCAGGTTGTTAGTTCACTTGTTGGGTCATAACTCATAACCCATGAATTGGCTCAGCATAGTTATTCATATAGGCTTGGTCTTGTGGAGCTTTTGCTTTGGACATATCCTGTGGGCCTTTTTGAAAATAATATCGTATTATATGCTGCACTTTGGCCCTATGGTCCACAACCTAACCCGCATGCATTTACTTTTTAATTTTTGTCTTTGACGAAAATATCCACTAATCTATTTGATAGTCCTTAACGAATTTTATGTCAATATATATTTTGTGCTTTGACTTTGAAAATTTATAGAATTATAATATTTGAGAAAATTGCTTTTTGTAACACTCAAAATTTTTAAAAAAAATTATTATGAACTAATTTTAATTTATTTATTTATTAAAGATTTTAATCTTAGAAATTATCTTATTAAAGATAATCAAAACGAATTTTGATAAATTAAGTTTAAAATAAATTAAAATTTTTATTCAATTGATTTAGAATTTACTAAAGGTTTAATTACTCTATTGGTCCCTATAGTTTCGTGAAATTTTCAATTAGGTCCCTATACTTTTTTCTTTTTAATTGAGTCCCTACACTAATTTTTTTTTCAATTAAGTTCTTCTTAGTAGTAATTGGCTTAATTTTATAGGGACCCAACTAAAAAAAAGAATTGGTATAGGGACCTAAATAAAAGAAAAAAAGTGTAGGGACCAAATTAAAAAAAATTGGTTCAAAGACTCAATTAAAAAGAAAAAAAAAACCTAATTGAAAATTTTGCGAAATTATAGGGACTAACAAAGTAATTAAACCTTTACTAAATCCTAATGTATCCAAAAATTTCTAATTTCATATTTACCCCAAATCAAACCCCTAACCCTAAAAAATTAAACACACAAAACCCTAATCCCCAGCCGCCACTCACCCTCCCTTTACCCCATACCCACCAACGCTGAAAGAAAGAAAAGAGAAAAGAGGGGGAAGGCTGCGAAGAGAAGGAAGAAAAAGAAGGGAAGAGAGAGAACGGCGCCGGCGAGCATTACTGCCGCCGCACTATCGTGTCGCCAGTCACGAAAGGAAGAGAGAGAGAGAGATACGGAGAGTTCAGGAAGAAAGAGAAAGAGAGAGGCCGAACGCGGGGAGCTTTCCTTGTCGCCTCGTCGTTTCGTCGTCTCATCGCCATCCGTGGAGCCACGAGCCGCGTCATTTTTGCCAAGAAGAGGGAGAAGATGCGAGCTGGAGGAGTTGCGCCCAATCGCCGTCAGCTTCGCACAGAGCTCCCCTGGTCGTCGCCGCCGTTCCAATGTCGCCGTCGAGCTGTCCTATCACAGTCATATTCGTCATTTCCGTCCCTAGAGCCGTGAGGAGCATCGCCATCATCAAGGTAGCGTGGGCTTCATGAAGAGAGAAAATAGAGAGGTTGCCACCGCGGGTGTTGCTGTCGGAGGAGTAGAAAACCTCGCCGCCATGCCTGGCCGCCGAAAAACGGCACTGCCGTCGCTAAGAACCACTATTAGTAAGGGTTTTGCATTTGGTTTTCGTTCATTTGAATTCCGGAAACGTTATCGTCTCTACTTGGTTGTTATAGTTGCTGTTACTGTAGTTTTGGTCGCCGCTGTTGCTCGAGATAGTTGTCGGAGCTTCTGGCGGTTCGGTTCAGAGATTGCTGCTGCGTCATTCTCTTATTTTAGTAAGTATCTCTGTCTCAGAACCCTCGTCGGTAGTTTTTCGCTATATGTTATTAAGGATTTTGTGACATTGATGATTTAGGATTGAGTTATCAATTTGCATGTTGCGATTAAAGTCGTTTCTGTTGTTGCAGACATAAGCGAAGCTATGGATGCAACCGCTACTGTTACGGGCCGGGGAGAAAGAGATTTATTGCGTTAAGAATTGCTGCAAACTTGATTCCTCAATGTAGGGGTTTGTTTCAAAATATAAATATTTTGGGCATTGAATACCTGACAAGTTTAGTAGATTAATGCAAATAGATGAATGTCTATGATGTGAATGATTTTCTGTTGTGATTGAAAGGTTATGGTTGTTGGTAATTGGTTGATTTTCTAAGTTTTGGTAAAATTGATTGAATATGTTGATTTTGGATTTTAGATCGAAAATGATTGGTTTTGAATGAAGGACTTGGAAACGTTAAATTGAAAGGTTGGTTTTTGTTGAGTTTAGGTTGAAAAGAGGGGACCTGTGATGAGTGGCAAACTCCAGTTTTTAGGGGATGTGCTGCCAAAATTTTTCTAAGAATTTGAATGAGTTTTGGTTATGATTTCAAAAATGAATTTGGTTTGAATTAATTACCAAAAGAAATAAGTCTTGAATACTTCTAAGGATTTTAAAGAGAATCGAATTTTCATAATTTGGTTGAATTGTGATTTTACCCATTTGATTCTTGTTATTAACGAAAAGAGATTTGATTAACGAGCTAGAGACTTTGAAATAGTAACTTAAGTATAATTCAAGGGTTTAGGAATAAGAGAGTAAGTTTGACGATTATGCCTGAATTAGGATATGATAACTGACAATTGGTTTTGATCTAGGTATGGTGATGACTAACAATGATTTTGAGTAGGCTTGATTTTGGTTGATTGTGAATGAGTGGATTTGAAGTGGTTTGGGTTGTTTTGTTGAGTTAGAAACTGTTTTGGCTTATGAACCTTGGAAAGTTGCCAAATCCTGTTTTTAGTTAAAAACTGATTTTTGGCCAAATTTGGCGGGTCGTAACTTGGTTCTTGGAGTTGAAAAATTTTTTAAATTATATTTTTTATGAAAATTCATTTTTCGATTTTTTTCAACGGTTCAAGAATGATTGAAAAATGAATTTTTTGGAAAGAGTTATGAAAGTTTGAACTTTAGACTGAAAAACTGGTTTCTGCAAAATATCAGAATTTTTCAAGTCCTGATATGTAATCGTACGCAGAACTCATTGTGCGTACGCGAACTCATTGTGCGTACGCAGGAGTTGGCCACTTCCAACACTCATGCGTCCGCTACGCAAGTCATGCAGATGCGAGCGAGTCCCATTGTCCAAACCTTCCGCATACGCAAAGGTGTTCCGCGTATGCGACTTGTCAAATTTACACTTATGCGTATGCGACCACTCCTATTTTTGAAAAGTGAATTTTTAAGCTTTTAACCATTTCTTGAGCCTTCTGAATTTTATAAACCCTGATACAAGTCTAGAGCTGATGGAATTAAGGATAGAGGAGTCAAGAATGAAACCTAAATAGTTGAGTTAATGAATTAGAGGAAAATGAACAAATATGGAATAATATATGGTGAGAATGATTGTGATGATGAATGGTAACTAACTATGATAATGAATGATGATGATGAACGAGTTTAAATACTAAAGTATGAGATTGAGACTAAGATTGATAATAAGATTGAGAATGAAAAGTGATAATGAAATTATGTACCTGCCTGGGTAGATGCAGTGGCATTGATCCACTTGCTCCAGGTTTGGTTTGAGCCTTCCGGGGTAGATCCAGTGGTTCGCTCCCACTTGCTCTTGGTTGAGAATGATACGTGATTTTAAAACTTTATCTGATTCCCAAATTTCCCTGGGAAGAGGCAGTGGGTCGGTACTTGCTCTAGGTTGAGATTTAAGTTTCTATTGACCCTCCGTCGCAAGATGTGGCCAGACACTTAGACCTTTTCGAATGGTGCCCCCAATGCATTTGATAATGAATATAAATTTTGAGTTAGGGGATGCATGCACGCAGAGACTGTCCATACATTAGCTCATTATTGTTGGGCTTGTAGTTTTGTTGTTTTGCTTTATGAATGACAATATGTTTTCGAGTTATGCACTCATGCTTATGTGGTAGATATCCATAGATCTACTAAGGATAGAGACATACTAATTTAAATATATATCTACTTGATAGATCATCTTTGTTTGCTATTTATAACAATATAAAATTCATAGAAAGTTTTTTCTTGACTTATGAACTTCTTCTCTAATGTATAAGTATATACAGGAGAATCATTCAATGATGTCAAGGTTTGAAGCATTGGATCCTGCCAGGAAGCTTAAACTTGATTTAGTTGAGGTGAATATTTTAAGTATATTATTTTTCTTAGAATCTTTTTTCATGTAACTGGTATTTTGATATACCTGCATATAAAAGTGTCGAGTCAAAGTAGATTACATAAATTTAATGAAATTGTCCACTAAAGAATTTATAATTTTATCTCCTATCTTAAAATATTTTCAGTGGTACTATCATAATCTGAATTTTGGTAAAGAGTGATCATTTTCTCTCCCAACCAAGAGCATATCCTTGATAGTACTAAACTCCACTACAGGTAAACTAAAATCGGCACCTCCACCAAAGAAAGATTCAGCTGTGGTGAACCCTGAAGCAAATTCTAAGCAAGTTAGATCTCATATAAAAATTTCTCTCTTTCTCTCTATCTCAAACCCTATCTTCTCAACTCCGTTTTCCACCTTTGGGTTCTTGTTTCTCTTTAATATTTGCCAATTTCTTCCTTCCATTATCATGCCTTATATGCTTATTTTTTTAATTTATTATTTATTGGTGTGGATATTGTAACACCTACCACATAGAGCTTTACGCTTAAATCGTAAAACAGAGGCGGTGTGGTATTACGACCTCTAAGGACTCCAGACGCCTAGCGAGGTGCCTCTCGACCTGCATTTGAAAAACACAAATATTCATATGGAATGAGAACCGGAGGTTCTCAGTATGGTAAAGGTGCCGCATACATAAGATATAAGGTCCTGAAAAAGTCAGAGGCAATTCTAGAACTCCGACACTCAGATTATAAGACTTAAAGAACGAAAACAGAAACGATAAACAGGTGGTTCTCTAAGGATTCCTAAACTTAACCAAAACTTGAATAAAACCCTTAATCTCTCTGTCTTTCATCCGTTCCTCCAGCTCCGGTAAAATCACATAGACAAACAAGCAGACAATGACAAACACACGTAGTATACAAGTAATACAGATAACAAGTATAACAATTAGCATATTAAAATCACTTAGGCATTCCCAATTAATACACAAAAAATCAATTCAATCAATATGCATATGTTGTATGCATGTCATATGGCTGATGAGTCTCATCTGTCAGTTATAAAGCCAACCCGATAAGTCCGGCTGGACTGTCCCCCAACGCGCATCCCCAAAAGTCTATGCATAGCTTTTTCTCATATATAAAATTGCTCAATGAGGGGTATCCTTCTCGGAAATTTATAAGTGCTCGGTCACCCTTACGTTGGAGGACAATAGAGTGTCGAGTCTCAACTTGGAACACATGGTGGCAAGCCACGGTACTTTACCCAGAAATTTTTAGTGCATAAGCCGCATAAACCTTCATAATCATTTCATAATCATTCATTATAGCCATAACATCACTTATACATCATATAATTTCACTTTTATACATAATTCATCATAACCCGGAGCAAGTGGGGCGAACCACACCCTTGCATCATAACGCATGCAGGTGGTCGCGTCGCGTGCAGGTGGTCGCGTATGCAATCCCTCAAAAACCACTGCTCGCGTACACAAGCAACCTGCTCGCATACGCAAGGTGTCCAACTCGAATAGGTTGGTCGTGTCGCGTATAGTGGTCGCATATGCAAGCTATGCAGAATAGCAAAAGTGCTGAATGCTACAGAATTTTCAACTTTGCATTCCGAATTTCCAACGTGCATAATTTTTTCGTTTTAAAATATTTTTCATTCGTTCTTTAAACGGAGTAAACTTCACGGACCCAATTTTCATATAAAATAAGTTTGAAATAATTTATGGGTCCAAAAGCCAATTTATTGCTCACCGAAATTCGGCCAAAAATCAAATTTACACAAAAACCCTCAACCTCTATTTTCATTAAAAATCAGACTCAACCTCAACATTCTATTTATATAATCAGCACCACAACATACCATATCATATTAACACAATACCACACCTTTCCATCACCCACTATATCTCACTTTCACAAAACTCCTATACATAAACTTCACAATTATACCAACAACCATTAACATACCATCATATATACATATTCATTATTACCAACTTATCAATCATCATTAAACCATCATTTATCATTCTATTTCCATCATAATCAATAAACACCAAAAAATGCTCAATCCATATCAACAAATATCATCAAAGGTACTAAACAATTAACATACTCATACATTCACACCTATCGTATAGTCACTTAACCTAAGTTTTCACGAGACATTATATATTAAATACGAGAAACCACCACCATACCTTAGCCAATTTCTCTCCTAAGTCAACAACACCCAAAGTGATGAGATCACAAGTTTCTAACACCGAAACCTCAACACCCAAGGCTCAAACAAAGCTTCCAATCTCTTCAAATGAGTTCCAATTTTATATATACACTACTTAACACATATTATCACATTCATATACCAATTTCAATATACAAACACATGAAATCAAGGGATTCACTAGGTTTAAAGTTGTCTTACCTTACTAACACGAAATTGGAGCAAGACCCAACAAATTCACAAGGTCAAAATGCTCCTAAACATCAAGATTCAACAAAATCTCAACACCAAACTTAGCAAATTTCAAAATTGGAGATGAGAGAATCGAGATAGAAATTGTAACTTCCTTACCTAATTAAATACTAGACTTTGTAGAGCTTGACACGCTGGACACGTGGCCGCAAACGATATGGCGATCGGAGGTCGGAGTGAGAATATATGGTAATTTGAATGGAAGGCAAGGGTTTTGGAAACCTTCCTCCTCTCCCCTTTTATGTTTCAGCGTAAAACAACAATGAGGAAGAAGGTAATGAGCTTAAGCTCATTTTATTTATGGGTTTGGTTGGGCCCATGGGCTTGGTTTGGGCTTGGTTCGATTAGTTCGGTCTGTTCGGTCCAATTTTGGACCAAATTTTTTAAAGTTAGTATCAAAATTCTTATTTTAATTAGCTCTATCTCATAAAAGTATAAAATTCATATTTCTAATTTCTTTTATTAAAAATTAATTTATTGACTAATTATTTGTTAATTTTACATGGTTTACAGATATAAATTAAATTCTATTTTTTCTTTTTAATCTAATTTCAATTTATGCTCTTTTAGTCCTTTCGAAAATACGAATGTTGCTTTTATTTTATCTCAAGTTCGAAATTGAATCTTTAGTATTTATGATAAAAAAATATTACATACTTAACAATGCTAGATGATTTTGTTTGTACGTAGTTAGTAGTAGTTGGTTACTTGGTTTTATTTCTCAATTCTCAATATATAGGAAAATAATATAGTACAAAAGTGAAGGAAGTTTTGTGAATTTTGAATTGACTAACACAAAGATTAAATAGACTAAGTTCGACTAAACTCAAGATGAATGCAACTAATACAAATAGTAAATAGACTAAGTTCAACTAATCAGCTCACAGCTTCTTCTTAAAAAATCGCATCAACTTGTTCGCTATTTTGTTAACAGTTGACAGAGTAAACCTGTTCGGTGAACAGGCATCTGTCTGTAGGTTATACTGATGACCAACTGTCTGTTCTTGTACTATTTCTGACCCACCTGCTTCTGCTGGAGCGAAAGGACTAGAGATATACTCATCAACAACCTCCTGCTTTGTCGGTGCATTCAAGTCAAGACCGCTCAGAGCCTCTATTGGCACATTCAGACGACCTATATCGATCTCAAGATGCAAATTGATGCAACCACTTGCTTGACTATCGGGTGTGGGGGTACGATTGCTTCGACGAGCCAAACCATCCACCAATGCCTGGTGAGACTGCGGCGATTGCTGTGATGGCTCTACAGGGAGGATATCCTCAAGAGGAGCACTACTAGCAAGGAAATGATGGATTAACGCTTCATCCATAGACTTATCAACCTGTGGTGACAATGGGGGAAAGTCTATAAACTCGTATCCCAGACGGCTATGCTCGCTGTGTAGCAAGTTGTGGTGCTCGCTGTGGTGCTAGCTATGATGGATGTGATGGCTGTGATAATGGCAGTGATGGTTGTGCTGTGATGGCTGAGGTAGTTATGGCGATCATAAAGACATGGCTGGAACACTGCATATGGTTACTAGGGTGGCTACTGGGGTGACTGCTGAGGAATGAACTCCAACAACCTTAGGTACATCCAGAATAATCCAAGGTACCAACTACGGTACTCGACAGACATGCTAAAGTTAGTGATAGGTTGTAGATTCCTATCTTGCAACCGACTATTGTAGCGGTTCTCCCATTGCTGAATCCATTCGTCGAGTATGGTGCTCCAATCATGGCACTGTACTCCCTGAAGAGTGTAACAATGCTGGTCAAGAGGGATGGCATGTGCCAGCAGAGAGGGGACTGTGCATACCCGTATTGGCGAACTACTCGGTCCACAAGATGCCATTCAACACACTCGAATGAAAGCAACGGCCCTATCGTGCCACACACATCAAGGTAGTGATGTAATTTGGCCGAGATGATGATGTCGAGGTATGGCTGCCAAACAAACTACAAAATGTTGCATGGGTTAAGTTAGATTATTAATATCATAAATTATTCTTATAAAATTAATACCGATACTGACCTCTTCTATGTAGTCTATGTCGTGCCTAATAGACGCTGCGCTCCTCGACATCCATGTCTTGGTTCATGGATGATAACTCCACTTGCAACACACAACGTTATAATAGAATTTAAATAAACATAAATAAAATACGAGTCAAACTCCAATAAATTATGTACTGTTATGGTGTTACCTGCGTGTAACCGGTATATCAGCGGATGCAAACCGCTGTCTTAGAATGGGGGCAAGAAAGGGCATTCGCTTCCACGCCCAAACAAACAACAAATCAAGCAGGCCATCCATCTCCTTGCAATCGTACAGCGATGTACGACATAGTGACTTGTAAAGATGTGCGAGAGTTGCTGACTCCAACTGTAAGTGCTTATTTGCTCAAAGTTTTGGAGTAGTGGTAGGTACTTCGTGTGGGCATACACCATTGACTTATCCGCAAATAGTGTCATTCCCAGCAGACAGAAGATGTGACCCCTAACGTATTACTGAACAGACTCCCGAGTGTCTAGAAACTGTGTGTCTCTAATATGGCGAACCCAGGCCAGCTTTATGTAACTTTTAGATGAACTACTTAAACAGGTTCACTGCAAAAAATCGTTATGCTTTGGTTGGCCAAGAAATACTGACTGCTATCGGTCCAACCGGTCACAACCTCTCCATCAATCTATAGGCCAAATATGTGTAACACTTCCTCCAATGTTACTATAACTTCACCGGCTGGCAATACGAAGGAATGAGTCTCCGACCTCTACCTTTCCACAAGAGCAGATAGCAAGGCAGAATGCCCTCTAATCTGTCACACTCTCGATACATGGTAGAATCTCGTTGTTCGTAAAGCCTGGTCAATCGCCGGTGCCACATCTCCGGCAAATCAAGCTTACGAGATAGCATATTCTTGTTAGCCTGGTACAAAAAATTAATAATAATTTCATAATCGTCCAAAATTTAAAATCAAATATATATAAAAAAATATAATATAAATAACAATAAAATTGAAAAACATTAAAACAGAAATTAAAAATAAATATATAAAACTCTAAAAATTATATATTTTTATATTTTCTGTATTTATTAATATTAATAAGGTTTAATTACTCTGTTAGTCCCTATAATTTTGCGAAATTTTCAATTAGACCCCTATACTTTTTTTTCTTTTAATTGGGTCCTGCACCAATTTTTTTTCTAGGTCCCTCTTAACAGTAATTGGTTTAATTATATAGGGATCCAATTAAGAAAAAAAATTAGTGCAGGAACCCAAATAAAAGGAAAAAAAGTATAGGAACCCAATTAAAAATAAAATTTGGTGCAAGGACTCAATTAAAAGAAAAAAAAATATAAGGACCTAAATGAAAATTTTGCGAAATTATAGGAACCAATAGAGTAATTAAACCTATTAATAACTAGCAACTAATACAAAATATAAATATTATAACATAAAATAAAGTAAAATATAATTACAAAAATTCTAAATAAGTAACTTTCATTTATATTATTATTAATTTTAACAATTACATTTTAAATTATGTTATTTACTTCATTTTAATAATTACATTGTAAATTATGTTATTTACTAAGTTCAAGAAAAATAATTTTTGACATAAAAGGAAATAAAGATATAATAACGGAAGTTCTAAAAGAAATCTATCAATGTTTTCATTCTTTATTAATTTTAATAACTACATATTAATTAATTAAATTATAATAACATTATTACAATAAATAAAATTGTTAATATTATCACGGAAAAATAAACAAAAAAATTTAAGTTATTAAAGATATAATAACGGAAGTTCTAAAAGAAATCTATCAATGTTTATATTCTTTATTAATTTTAATAACTACATATTAATTAATTAAATTATAAACATTATTATAATAAATAAAATTGTTAATATTATCACGGAAAAATAAACAAAAAAGATTTAAGTTATTTAACTTACTACAATTACTAATAATAATATCAACTAAAATAACGACACTAAAGATAATACATTTTGAATACTAAAGATTAAATTGACAAAGATAATAAATTTACCATATTAAACTGTCCCAAATAATTAATAACGTATTCTGCTGCATTAGTATAATCACGAACCATACTTACTGAACACACTAGTCACTCTAACTCTCACTCTCACTAACTCTTATCTTTTTCAAATAAGCCAGAGCCTCATCTTCCATTCTCAATCTCTCTCGATCACCTTCAGAACATATGAAGAATGAGAAATATTGCAAAGCTTCATCCCATCTTTTAAAAGCACCATTGCATTGTGCCATTGCATGTTGCGGTTCCGGAGAGGACACATGTCACTTGCATGAAGACCAGGGTCAACATGCAAGGTGTGTGTGTCCGTTGCAAGATACGTGGTGACAGACACATGGAAGGGGATTATGGGAATCCTCAACATGCACGGTGTGTGTTACCGGAGTTCGACACGTGGTCATGGATTAGACACAAAGGTGTCTTTGAACTAAGGAATTTTTACGCTTTCAACACGGTGAGTTATAGGAAGTGCCGGTCATAATGAGGCAGCATTAACCCGTCGTCTCTGACACAGGTTATTGCTTTGTTAATGGACTAAAATTCTATAGTGGCCTTCGAGATTGACGTCGTACACTAAAATTGCTTCTGAGATTCAAATTTTATCAATTACGTTCTTGAAATTGTGAAAATTGTACTATAATAATCCCTGACTCATTTTTCGTTAACGACGCGATGACGTGACTTGATGACGTAGATCTTTGGCGACACGTGTCACACTATGGTTTGGCCACGTGTAACGGTATGCTAACGTGTCGGTCAATGACACGTGGCATGTTGACATGGATGAGTATGCCACGTGTTTCATCCACGTGTCACAGTGCTATTTTGCCACGTGTCAGATTATGCCACGTGTCGTAATGCTATTTGTCCACGTATCATCTACTATGTCATTGTTACATGTGTATCAAATTGGTCCCTTACTTTACATCAAATGACTCATTTTAGTCCCTGAAATTGAATATCGTGCACCAAATTAGTCTCTTCATCAGTTTTTTTTCTAATTTTTTTTATAAATTTAAACCTCTCATTATATATTTGAATACACTAATTTTAATTATATTTTTTATTATACATATTTTATAATAAATTTTTTAATTAATAGTGTTAACTTATATCATTAGAGTACATGTTAACTAAAACCAAAACTTTATTATTACCTCTTGTGTTTATTTGTATCTGTTTTAATGCTATTCAAATCATGATTACAATAAGTACTTATATTGATTAATAGTGTAATATATGAAAAAGCCGCCTAATTAAATTATAGATAAAATGAATTATTATAATCGACAGTATAAATCTATCTTATTAATTTAGTGAAAAGTCAATTATATGAAAAATCGGACATTCTTAAAATGGATGGGAATAACAAATTTATATTAATTAATAACGAATTTATATTAGTTTTTATATTAATTAATAACGATTTATATTAGTTAATAAGTGTCTTATCAAGTATTCCTAAAATATTTATTAAGATCGTTCGATTTTTCATATAATTGACTTTTTACTAAATTAATAAGATAGATTTATACTGTCGATTATAATAATTCATTTTATCTATAATTTAGTTAGGCGGCTTTTTCATATATTACACTATTAATCAATATAAGTACTTATTGTAACCATGATTTGAACAACATTAAAACAGATACAAATAAACACAAGAGGTAATAATAAAGTTTTGGTTTAAGTTAACATGTACTCTAATGATATAAGTTAACACTATTAATTAAAAATTTTATTATAAAATATGTATAATAAAAAAATAATTAAAATTAGTGTATTCAAATATATAATGAGAAGTTTAAATTTATAAAAAAAAATTAGAAAAAAACTGATGAAGGGATTAATTTGGTGCACGACATTCAATTTCACGGACTAAAATAAGTCATTTGATGCAAAGTAAGGGACTAATTTGATGCACATGTAACAATGACATAGTAGATGACACGTGAACAAATAGCATTATGACACGTGACATAATTTGACACGTGGCAAAACAGCACTGTGACACGTGACATACTCATCCACGTCAACATGCCACGTGTCATTGACCGACACGTCAGCATACCGTTACACGTGACCAAACCATAGTGTGACACGTGTCACCAAAGATTCAAGCCACGTCATCGCGCCGTTAACGGAAAACGGGTCAGGAACTACTATGGTGCAATTTTCACAATTTCAGGAACATAATTAGTAAAATTTAAATCTCAGAGACAATTTTAGTGCACGACGTCAATTTCAAAGACCACTATAGAGTTTTAGTCTTTGTTAGTGGGTCTTATCCAAAATTTCATTTTGACCTTAACTAAGAAGACATATTATGTAATAGTCTTCGATACTTAATATATTTTCATTTTTCCCTTTTTTTTTATGTTAATGGGCCATAAAAGATCCAGGTAAATAAATAAATGATGAACACTCGTAAAAAGATGGAGAAACCTTAAAATTTTTTGGCTTTGAATAAAAATTTTCATTTTACAAGAAAAACTGTATGAAAGATTAGTATCCATAAATAAAATTCATCATCCTGATCATTATAATAATTAATTTATCTTTTTAATATTATTTTATGTGTTATTGGTTTTATTTTGATTTTCTTTTACAGAAAAATATTATGATATTTTTTAAGTATTGGTGTAGACTAATAAAAATTTTTTACCATTTACAATTTTTGAAATTTTAATATTTCAAATTAAATTCTAAGTAATTATATTTTTCCATATCATTTTAAGAAATTGAATATATCTAATTATTATTTTGGTATTATTTTATGATTTGTTAGTTTTTTAATTAATTCTTTTAAAAAATATATATTCAATATTCATGAAATATTATAATTTTTAATATCTATCATTTTAAGTATAAAAAATTTAATTTTTGATTTAATTATTAAATATTAAAAAATTAGTTTTTGATTTAATTATTAAATATTTATCAAATTTTTTTAGATATTTTTTAAATTAAAATGTAAGTTTCATATTGTCAATATATTATTTCATAAAAAAATTTTTTACATAGATATAAATATTTTAAAATTAAATTTAACATATTTGATAAATGTTAGCTAATAAAAATTTAGAATTAGTTTCATTAACATATGTTAGTGATGTTGATGCTAAGTCCACCACAACTATATCTTTTCTTGAAGATCCAAAAAGAATAGTAGTTTATCCACATTCTTTTCTTTTATCCACATTCTTTTTTTGTTTTTTTTTTTTTATAGTTTATTCAAATTCTCGTTAAATTTTTTAAAATTTTAATAATTATTCAGTGAATTCATTTTGAAATTAATA
>NC_029775.3:97677045-97691352 GCF_000817695.3 Arachis duranensis | reverse complement strand
ACACATACGGTTCCATCAAAATAATAAAAGAAATAATAAAAGAAAAAAGACATCTGCCAACCCAACTAGGTCCAGTCTCTTGACAAAAATATGTTTATACACTTGCCATATATAATGTCGAATTTAAATATTCACCCAAGACCATGGAGCAAAATTTTAATACTGAGGAGATTTCATTAACCTGTTGGCCAGTCAAAAACTACACCTCAGACCTACACACTACTGCTAAAAATAACACGTGTCTCATGAAAATTGTGCCAACATCCAAAAAATTACAAGGCGTGTGACACGCCTAATTAAGGCTAAAACTCACCTTTCAACACGCAGGATACATATTACAGGGAACTCCACACGTGATCATGGTTAGACGCAGTGGTAGAGCTTTGTCTATTTAAAAAAAAAATTAGTTTGTTTTATTAAATTGATATGTTTTTAACTTATGTATCTAAGTTTTATGTTTATTTTTACTATTTTTTAAATTTTTTATCTTCTCCTATTTAACATAATAAATAATATATCTTTAAATCAACAAAAAGTGATATATCTTTAAATTAACGTTATAAATTAAATATCATTATAAAATTAACACTAAATTATATTTAGCTTCTCATATAGTTTCATACATTATTTTATTTTTAGAATAATAAAAGTTATAATATAATTAGTAATAATATTAGTTATTAATAAAAATTTATTATTTTATTTTTAAATCAATTTTACAAATTTAATACTTTTATAGTATAACACTATTTACGTTAATAAATTTTGATATTTTTATTTTATTAAAAATTTAAAATTTTGTTTTGTTGTATTATATTATTTAATTTATAATAAAAGTAATAATAAAAATAATTAATCTTGAGACTTTTGAGAGATAAATATTATCAAAAGTGAAATTAATTTTTTAAAATGTTAAAAAATAATTTATAAGTTATAATTGATAAATCAGAATTATTTTTTGTTAATATTAACCATATATAATTTTACATATTAATAATAAATTTAAAAATAAAATAATTATATTTATAAATTTTATTTTAACATAAATATTATTATATAATTTTTTATTAAGATTCTGCTCCTCCAAAAAATTTTTTCAAACTCTGCGACTGGCTAGACGTAAGGAATAGGTGTTGTATCAGTCTCTCTGCAACTCCACCTTTATGTAAAACACTCCAAAAAATAATATACAACAAAAACACCATATATAAATTTATATAGAAAATAATTTCTGATCAAATAAAGAAGTCTAATCTTACTTAAAATATTAAAATATCTAGTGGTAGCAATTCCACAATAATTTGTAATGGATTAATTCGGGCTCTTTTCATTTTTTTAACATAAATAACCCAATATGCTAGAAAAAAAACCCAATATTATGTTAGTCCAAAAAAATGATTTTTTTTTGTAAAAATAAAAAAAAAATGGTTAGAATGAACCAAATGAACCAATTCTATGAGTAGAGTAAGATTGATCTGGTTTTTTTATGTAAAAGAACCGGTTAGAATAAACCAAAATTAAAATGAGGACACATGTCACATTCTCCCGCATAATCTTTATGAAAAGTGGTTTTTGATGTCTTTATGAAAATGGCCCTTGTTATAGATATCACCTTAAATATGTCATGATTATCACAATTTATATATTTGTAAATGATAAAAATGATGTTCATAAAAAATAAACTTATAATAACAGCAGAGATGATACTTTGATATGAAAGACCCTTACCAAAGTTCATAAACTGAGTACAGGATTGGCCAATAAGATCAAATAGCATAGCAAATAAAGCTTCTGCCTCGTGTTATATATACAGTAAGTTTGCATGTGTGTTACACAGTATAAGGCACACCATGCAACTGGATCAAAAAACTTTAGACATAATTATCATATTTACACATAGTTTCAAAATAGAAAAAGAGCATATATTTCTATTAGCTTAATTTTATTAAGTAAAAAGGTGTATTTTTGTTTGTAGTGATTGCATTTCTCTGTGAACTTTGTTAGGCAGAAGCATAATAGAGCATGTATAATTTCCCTTCTTGAACTCCAAAACTGTAGTTTGGGAAGGGGCTGCAACAGAAGAGCTGCTGCCATTTCCAAAAGAGAAACCAAACATGCCACAGGTATACTATTTCTGGGGCTTACTACCTGGCGTAAGCAACAAGTTTTTCATCTCTCTGTAGCCATGAAACTCTTCCAATGCATCACTTGTTGTTTTCCTTGTTGCTGTGAGCCCAGAAGACATCATGCTTGCTGGCACTGGTGTTTCTAGAACCTGATTCATGTCTTGAATGTTGTTAGCATTCCAGGTTTCGGGGTGTGTGCTGTGTGACAAGTGTTCGGAAGTAGAGAAATCTTGCCAGAGAGGTGGTGCTTTCTTCAGCATACGTACAAGCGCACCAACAGCAGCATCCTGGGACTTTCTGATGGGAAGGAATCCTCCAGCTTCAAATGCCTCGGCCATATGACCATGATCAAATGATTCCGCCCTGGTTATGCACAAGGGTTCATGTTAACGTCAGAAAAAAAGTACACCTGACAAATTTAAAGTCACCGACAACTTCAAAAAGGCCAAGGAAAAAAACTCAGATTATATATTATATATTACAAAATTTACAATTGTTTAAAATCTGACTCTTTGTCAAGAAGTCATACATGAACTAGTAATTTGAAAGCCTATGAAAATTAAGTTTTGAATTGAATATCAAATCCGAATGACCGAAGTGGAGAACCCAACCTCTAAAGCTAGCAGTCAAAGAGGGGGGAAGGGGGGAGAACCACTCTCCAGTCTCTCTCTAACTAGCAAATACCAAATACAACACTACTCGATGTGGTATTTTGCACTTTACAGCACTGTACTCAGCGATACATCACTCAGCCTATTCACGTGTGTACACACACACAGCTAATGGGATGTGATGCACACACTATATACCAGCGAGCTAACTCATGGAACCAATCCCTTCACCCCGCCCCCGGGCGCAACAACAAAAAAAGGTAGGTAGTAGAACAGGGTGGATGCAACCAATGTTGAATTGAGTTATTTAAATAGGAGACACCATTAAAGGGCGAAAAGCGGAACCAGAAAGCTGATTAATTCACAATCTGTATATACCAGATGAATCTATTCCGGAATAGATAGCATTCAATTCTGAATGCGGATTAAAAGAAACACTCTCAAAGATGAGCCAGAATAGACAAGAATATACAGTGCATCTAAGTTATTTCAGTCTCTACTCATTGGTATATAATCTTAAAAATATGAACAATTTGAAGGAGCAAGTGGGCAGAACAAAAAAGTGGAAAAGAACATGCAAAGTTTTCTGCACAAGTAGTGATGTTCACCAATTTATAATAATAACTACTATTAATACTACTTTCCCTTTTTTTATCTCGTATCTATAATTCCATTTTAGCTCAATGGACAACAATTAGTTGAGCTCAAAAACATAGTAACCAAGCATGCAGTATGGATCCATGTACGTCCTAAGTTTTTCATCCTGGTATTTGGATTGTCATTTTTTTCATGCTTATAATGCAACTATATAGGGAGGGAATCCAGCATCCAAAATACAGTGTGGGGGAATTACAGTAAGCAGGATTCTTGAGAGAACCCAAAATTCTAATCAAATTTATTAGGTTATTACTTATTATTACTTTATTAGTATTATGTCTCACATAGCATATAATTTGAAAATTGAAATCCAATCCACTAAGAAGTAAGAACCTATTAGTATTACCCTAGACTTTCTTGGGCCAAACATGACCTTCCAGTTGCATATAGGTCACCTGATAAACCTGAGTTACCCTGATTATATAGTACTTATGCTATTTTCTTTACAAGTTCAAACAATACTATTGGTACCATAAGCTACTTGACAAAGCATATATCTTATGTATGAGATTGACATAAAAGGAAGGTGCAAGTCTGAGCAAATTCACATAGTACCTGCTGCCTGGATCTGTCAGATCATCATCATCCACATCAAAGGGGCAAGTAAAATCAGTTTCATCAAAATCATCCTGATAAGACCTACTTGAGCTTCTGGAAATTGAAATCTGTGGTGAACTGCAAGCTGATATCTTGATTCCAGAGTATTTCCGAGGCTCATCTTTTCCAAGAGGAAATAACTGCAAAAAGTGTAACAGACTATTAACAAATCTAATATGTTTGAACCAACGAAAAAGTTCCTATGGTTAGTATGCAGCATACCTTCTCAGCTGTTGCACCTGTTTGCATTGTGTTCACACCTCTATCATTCTTAGAAACACACCTTAACCCTCTAAGTGGAGGAGTTGACGGCAAGTTATGCCTGTTGTGGTATCCAGGGAAATTTGCAGCTTCAGCATTAGGTATGCTGACTGGAGCACTTTCAGATCGTAAAAGCGTTTTAGATGATAATGACCCAGGATAATACTCATCAAAACCTGAATTCTTCTTCTGAATCAAGGACATCTCAGTTGGATGAGGGGGCAAACTTGAAGGTGGTAAACGCCGAGAACTTGCATTAGATACAGACATGTGCGATTCTGAATATGTTGGTGAAGGCGAACAAGTAATGGAAGGAGGTGAGGCTCTACAATGGTTGTGACTCCAACTATGTTGCCTCGAAAATGGCAATGACGACAGAGAGCCATGTGATGGCAATCCTGATGGGTACCTCCTCAATGGATCTGCCAGTGGACTGCCAACATAGTCAGTTATAACTTGTGGGGACAACGGAGTTGAAGATTCAGAGCTCAAGTCTGATGCGGATGGGCGATACATCACCGAAAGGCACAGCCTACCAGAATAAGTATCCACAGGGGTAAACCCAAATTTCATCATTTCAGCTTCCTCTTTATGGGTGAAGGGCTCACAAAAGGAAGATACCCGGTGAGCAAGAGTAAAGGGACGAATCTGTGCAGACGAATTGAGCTCTCTGAAAAGCTTATACGCAGGTAAAAGTCTAACTGTGGCATACAAGGACCTTAGAAGTAAAGTTGACTTCTTATACAAGGCATGCAAAGAAACGTTATTTGACCTCCTACTACCAGAACTAGAATTCCTTGTCTTTCTGCTCTCATACTGAACCACCCATCTCTCTAAAATCTTTTCAGTGTTTGCGTCAAGTCCCAATTCTTCATGATCAGTATTCCAGCTCAAAGGGTATCTTTCCTTGAGTGAAGAACTCCTAGGAAGAACCCCTTTGGGGGAAAAACTCATGGGGTCCCAGCCAAGAGGCTTTTGCACTAAAATAACATCAATGACTATCAAGTCAAGATTGTTGCGGCGTGAGAGGTCAATGTTATCTATGGCGGCAGGGCAATCGTGAAGAGTCAAATTGAACCATTTATCCCTGGGGCGCACACTGGGGGAGGATGAAGATGAAGAACATGGAGAGGAGATAGCTTGATCAAGACAGGAACTACGTGAGGAGACAGAAAGAGCCCTTGATTCAAGTATTATATGAATGCTTTTGGCAAAGAACTCTCTTATAATTTGTTCCATCTTTGCAGCTTCCGAGTGCGAGGATGCCATTGAATGCACCCCGAAGATTAACACTACTATGTCGTATAGCGAAAGAAAAGAGAATTTACTTGAATCCTTCGCGCAAGAGAAGAAAATATTAGATTTTATTTTCCCTTCCCTTATCTTGGATTGAATTTGGAAAAGAGAGTATTAAGGAGTGGACTCCTCCATGAAGTGGGGCAGTGGCCGTTGATACATGATACACTTCATCATCAAATCATATCAACACTTTCACTCTCCGGAATTATTTAATTAAATACCTTCAGTTAATGTCATCAAAATCTTCTTAAGTCAATAATATTCAACAACGAGATTCTAGGTACAAGATAACAGGACTTTAACTTTTACCCCATAAATCTTGTCTTTTGGGATGTTCCCAAGTCATAACAAATATTTAAATTAAAAAAGATTGTGACAACTGACAAAGCAAAATTTAAAATTAGGAGCTGCTCACCCAAAAAATCTACAGAGATAAGAACCAATTAAAATTCGATAAAGAGATTAAACTAACGACCATTTTTATAATTAATAAAAACTAAAAACTATTAATAAAATATATTTTTATATGTAAATATATTATTGAATTATATTTCCTTAAATTCTAATAAAATTTTAATAAAATTTCATATTTTCAAATTTTTTATTTTACTCGTGATGGACCATAAACCTCTGCGAAAACAAAATCAACAAGACGGTTATCAGGTGAACTATAAATCAGGTAACAAAACACTTAACAACTAAGGAAAGACTCCAAAAAAAACAACCACAAGGAAAATAATGGAAGAGGCCAAGATAATAGAAGCTGGGCACAACAACCTTTCCCTCTATTTAAACTACAGAGAATTAAAAAAAAAGAGAAAAAAACATATACTAAACAGCCACTCGCATTACTCGAAGATCAGCCGACCTATAACTCAACCAAGAAGTATTAATACAACGTTAAAAGCTTGGATCAACTATAGATAGGTTCGTTCGTCTCAGACGGAACAACTAGTTTAATAGTCGATCATAGATACATATATTTTGTCATTATATAGCACAAATGTATATTTTCTGCATTTTATGTGGAAATTCAGGGTGATAAAGTATGTGAATATGTTTATAGTACAAGCTAAGAATGAGGGGATTATGATTTAAGATACATGTTTAAGGTAATACAATACTGCAAATATGCTTGGTTCATAGATTTCAATATGCAATGCATTATTGCATTGCTGAAGGTAGTGGTTTCTTGTACATAGCTTTTGATAAGTGAAATTTAGTTACTACTTACGGCGGTGATTAGAAAATAATCAAAGGAATAATGGATAAATGTGCATATAAAAAATCATACGGTAAACAAAATTACGCACAAATTATTTAATGAGTTAAGTATATACATGAATTTTATGGTTTATTAGTTATATCTACCATTTTATCAATAAAAGTGTGTCTCTGTTGGTAGAATTGTACATGTGTCATGTGTTTTTTTACCCTAATACTATGTAGTAAGCTATAATGCACAAATATTAATACGGATATCAGATATGATACGGCACAATATATGCGAAAATATAAATTTTAAAATCTTATAAGAGACACGATACAGTATATATATAAAATATAGAATATTTTTTAGATAAATTATAATAATATTTTAATATTTTATTGATATTAAAATATAAAATAATTTTTTAACTGTTTTTAGAATTTCGTTGGAGAGCCAATGAATTATTTGTACAATGTGTACACAATGGACTATTTATTTAACCCAATATGAGTTAAAAAATGAACATCCAGAGTAAAATATTACTAATTTCTCAAACACAATACATTCATACTATCCAGAATAACCATCCGGGTACCAGGGATAATAAATATCTGATATCCTACTGAATCGAACATCTCTAAATCCCATTATACACATTGTATAAATATTCCATTGGTTCCCTATATTTTTTCCTGTTTTAAATGTCTTCTTTTAATTATTAAAAGTATTTAAAATATTTTTATTTTAAATAATAATAATATATATTATTTTTAAACTCATTTCAAGAATACATGTTAAAAATAAGGTTAGACACATTGATACGTGATGGTATTTAGGTGTGTCCAAGTGTGTCCGGAAAATTTTTTTTCATTTTTTATTAAGACACATTTGGACACAGAAAATACGCGTGTCAGACGAGTGTCGTGTCTAAAATGTGTCCGACACGCAGACACAACAACTCAGTAATATATCCATACTTCATAGGTAGTGAGTAATGTGACTATTTAATAATTAGAAGGATGTTTATTTAATATCTTTAAACTAAAATTGAGATTAAAAATTTTTTTTACTTTCACACTTTCTCTCTCTTTCTATAACCCAAAATTGGAAGAAAAAAATTGTGAAATCCTGACAAAAAAAAAATGCTACAACTTAATAGAAGAAGAGACCCATATTCCTTAATTGCACTAGTATTTTCCATGACTCCTCTTTGTTACTAAAAAATAAGAAAAAAATAATCTGACTACAATAATGGCAAGACAACTTAATACAGTAATATTAAAATTTAGAACGGAATAAAATCCTAAAAGATTGTTTCTTCTATATCTACCGTGGGAGGTATGTTGTGCCGTTGTGTTGCTGTTGTAATTCCTTTTTGGAAAGAAGCAAGAAATCACTTATATCATAAGTGTTATGACGAGGAACTGAGTTGGGAAGATAATTTAAAGAAAAAACCATCAGGAATAAATGTACAGCAGTGGAGATGGTTCGTTTCCTATCGTTTGAAGGAATCTACTAAGGTAATTAACATTGGATTCATACTCCATTTAATGTTATTATTTTAAACATTTTACATAATTGAATAAAATGATTGATTGAAAGTGATAGTTGTAAAATGCCAAAAAACCAGTAAAATAAGTTTCTAATCGTTTAAAAAAGTGGATAATATTAATGGTGCATTACTTTCTTGTTAGCCTTCTACATGATAAATTGTATTTTTGTCTTTATCTATAGGAAAAGTGTAGACAAAATGCTGTAAATCGGTCAAAACAACTTTATACACATACTGGGGGTTCTAAGACAACTGCCAGGCTAAGGGATGAAGAGGTAATTATGTGTGTATTATCTTTCATACAAGTTTTTTGTGGTTTGTGATATAATTCTGTAACATGTATGATTGTATACATATTTAATGTGGGTACAAGAGAAAAAACAGCAAAGGCGCATTGGTAGAGGAGAAATATTTATTATGACTCATAAAAAAAGGAATGGCTCTTATATGAACGATGCTGCGCGTGTTGCTAGGGTAAGTGTTGGCTAAGAATTAGTGTTGCTCTATTCATGTTGCAAACTTTGACATGAGAACAACCAAACTCTTGTATGACTGTAGGAAGCGATTGCGAATATCGAGAGCCAAGATGGTTCCTCGAAGGAGATTTCACTTACTGATTCGCTTGCGCAAGTTCTTGGAAAGGAGCATTCAGGACGAGTTCGGGGTTTAGGTTTTGGACCATGTCCCACCGAACTTATTCATAACACGACCCAGCAATCGAACTCTGGAGTGCAAATAGAGGAGTATCAGAGGGAGATTATAGAATTAAAGGCAACCGCAGCAGAACAGAAGGCAGAGATTACAGAATTAAAGACAGCGGCAGCAAAAAATAAGGCAGAGGAAATGGAAAAAATTACAGACTCTGGTAAATCTAGTAAAATACATGTTACAACAGCAAGAAGACACTTTGCCACCTGAAATTGATGCACAGTTGAAGTCTTTAGGGAATGTAGCATAATAGGGATCTTTTAAGACTTAAATGTTTTCTTCTTTCCTTTATGAACATTATACTTTGAGATCAAATTATTATCAACTATTTTATTTTGTCATCTATATATATAGATCATTTGGGATATGTTAGTATTGTGTTTTAATTTTTATATGTTTTTTTAATTGTAATTGCACACAGAATCAGTTAAGATAGTAGGAAACAATTTTAAATTAAAATTTTTCATGAATGTTGATGGTAAATATGAACACAAAATTCAAATAAAGTATTTGTTTGAAAAAAAAAGTTATTGTCAGCGGCGGTTATGTTTGAATGCTGCAAAACCTGGTTATTTAATCAAACTCAGATAGCGGCGGTTATCTAACCGCCGGGAAACATGTCTCAACCTAGACCTGGAAAGCAGCAGCAGTTTCCAACCGCCGCAAAACGTATCCGCCGGTAAATTGATGTTTGGCAGCGGTTATTCCAGCGGTCGAAAAAAACCGCCGCTAAAGGTTTGCCGGCGCCCTTAGTTTCAGCGGTTGATTAACCGTTGCTGTTTGTTTAGCGGCGGTCAAAAAACCGCCGCTATCCTTGTTTTTAACCGCCGCTATCTGCCGGTCCTGTTGTAGTGATATTGAACGTAGATGTAAAAATTTTGTATGTGCTAATGAAATTGGAGATAGTGAAAAAAATTTGAGAGTTCTATAAAAGAATAAAAAAAGTCCATAGAAAAATTTATGTTCCAAAAAGTAGAACTTATTGTTAGTACATTAAAGAAGAATGAAAATATATGCGAAAAAATTACTATTCACAATTACTCATATTATTGAAGAAATAAAATGTGTTAGAAAAATAATACAGGATATTTGCTTAGAATTAAACATTTATGCTTTATTGTTGCTTATGGTAATTGTTCACAAATAAAATTTGGAATTAGGTTATTCTTCTTTGTTAGGTTTCATAGTTTCTCCAATTTTTGGTCATGAAAGAAGAAAAGGTGGATGAAGGTAAAGAATTTTTAATCTCAACTTTAATTTAAATATATTAATTAAATATTCACCTAATTACCAAATAGCCATATTACTCATCATATAGTACTAGAATGAAAAAAAAAACGTAACACTTATGTAGTTCTATTAACGGCAACACATTTCTATTGATGGAATAGTAGATGTAACCAGTAAAACGTAGAATTCATGTGTACACTTGACTTGTTAAATAATTTGTGTTTAATTTTGTTCACCATTTAATCTTTTATGTATACATTTGTTCATTCTTTTCTAATCAAAATATTTGGAGTTTTTATTTTGTTTGCACTTTTTTAAAGTAGTTTTATATTAGAGTCCGGGTCATGATGATAATTGATAACTTCAATTTGCCAATCCATATTTCTTCGTGCAGTCTATTTAAGCAAAACTGTAATGTCACAAATGGAAAAAAAAGTAGTTGGGCAACAACTCAAGTTCAACTAGAGCCCAATAGAAAAGGCCTTAAAGAATAAGGCAATTGTTCTTGACCAAAATATAAAAGTCCATTATTCAGTGCTCACTGTTCACCAAACACACTGGAAGCTTTCCCATTATCTTCGATAGAAAGCCAATTTCAATGACTTTATTAATTTAATACATCAAATGCATCCCTATAAAAATATAGGTGAATGCTATTATACCTATAATGTGGTGCCTATTTATTAAAAAAAGTTAAAAGTTATTATTTTATTTAAAAAATATAAAAATAAATAATTTTTAAAAAATTAAAATTTACTACAAAAAATAAGTTAGGCAACATTTAAGAAAAATTCATAGACACCATAGAATTGGCCAAAAATATAACTGTTGTAAATTAATTATTTGTTAATTAACAAAAATATTAATTATTAAAAAATATTAATGTTAAAATAATATATAATATAAAAAATATAAATATAATAAGATTGTATAAAATATATCAATATAAAAAATAAAAACAAAAAATTGAGTTTATGGCCCGTTATGCACCAAAGGGGTCCTGATTAATTATTTTTTCTTTTTTTCTTGAATAATGAAGTTTAAGCAATATTTTAACATTCATCTCATTAATTGTATTAATTAATTAAGCCATATTTGTATATCACATGAGAAAAATATTTTTATTTGTTTATTATTAGAGTATAATTAAAATCGATTAACATCAATTAAAATTATTTAATATATCTGTATATTTATTATTTTAATTCTTTTAATACCTATATATCTTTGTATATTGTATCATTTATATCACTCTCAAATAATGCACAATACCTTTTTTAAATTACTCTCTTATTTCTAACATAATATAAAGAGCATAGGATTTTCTTTCCATAAAACTTAGTCCATAGTCCTTTTTTTTTTCTTTCGACGGTGTTTTGTTTTTGTTTTTTTTTTTATCACTTTTTCGACATTGTCTTATCACTAACCATACCATCATCTTTGTCTCGTCACTAGAAATTGTCGGATGCGTTGCCACATGCTATTGTAAAGTTAATGATCGCCCTAAATGCATCTAGCACCGAGATCAACGACCACAATCAATGGTCCAAAATCGCCTTAGGTGTCTAGGATCCACGCCTCCCACCAACCTACGTCTCGTCCGGCTCGACCTATTCGTTGAACCGCGTTCCACATCCTACTGAGTTAGGGTTGACGTGTCTTCTTCTTCCGCTCAAGCGTCGCCACGTGTTCGCCCCCTACTGACATGGCAAATAGTGGGGCTCATCCTAATACTTTTTGGTAAGCTCTTTTCGATTTTGTCTTCCATTTTTTCGGTTTTTGCTCCAATCTTATAGTTTCTTTCCTTTTTTGTCTTTGTATCTATTATTATGGAAAAATTATAGGTTTTCAGCCTATTCCTATTATCCTTAATAGTTCCAACTATGCATATTGGGTTAAAGTTATAAGAGAATTTCTTAAAGGGCGCAAAATATAGCACTATGTGAATGGTGATGTTGTGTGTCTTGTTAAGCAAACTATGACTAAAAGGTCAAAAGATAAGACTTCCAAATCTAAAAATGCTGAAAAAAGATAAATTAAAAGATTGGGATAGTAAAAAACACCAAATTATCACTTGATTTCTCAACATTTTTACTTGAAACATTCATTTATAATTTGAGTGTTTTAGAAAGAGGTGTGAAATTATTTGGCAAAATATTACTTCATTTTTTATTTCTCTCATTAATACCAACTGCTAAATGAGCTTCATAATTTTAAGCAAGAACATGGATAAACAATTTTTTATTTTCTTGCTCAAATTAAAATTGTTTGAGATCAATTGACCTCTTATAAGCCTATTCTTAAATATACAACTGATGTTAAGGCATAAAAGGATTATCACAATTGAATAAGTCTGAGACAGTTTCTCATGACACTATGAGCCAGGTAGAACTTCTCTTCTTCGTCAAAAAATCCCATATCATTATCTATTATTCGTCAGATCTAAATTAAAAGTAAAAAAAAAAAAGAAAAAAGACAAATAGGTCCCCGACTTTTCAAATTTTTGACAAATACATCCCTGACAAAATTTAAATATAAAAAAATCCCTGACTTTAACAAACGGAGGACAATTTAATTTTTCCATCTATTTTTCTCTTATACATGAAACGGAACTGGCTGACGTGATTGAAACGGTGTCCAAGTGTCCGTTACGGTGCCACGCTGGAAGAGGAATAAAGTTCTAAGGACAAATAGGTCCTTACTGATGAAAACGACGTCGTTTTCATAAGGTAACTCTAATGAGATCTAAACTGGGTTTCCTAAAGTAACATACGCATCAGTTGTTCATATTTGTTCATGGTGGTGTTGCTTATATTGATGGCCAGTTATGGAAGCTCATCAATCACGAGACAATGCGGAGATGGTGGCAGACGACAGGAAGGCTCGATTGTAAATGCACCACCATGTTCAGTTCAAGCTGGGGATGAGAAAGATTGCATCGCTCCAAAATGCTTCTGTGGGATGTATGCGATATTTTACATGTCAAAGACAAATACCAACCCAAATAAACTATTTTTCGGATGCCCATTCTTCAAGGTAAGCTCACAAATTTTCATGTATATGGATGAAGTTGAGAGTTTTTTTTACCAACATATTTTCATACTATCTAAATTGATTTAGGTGAAACAACCATATTATAAATTGTAACACCCTAATATTCAAATCCTTATGCTCGAGTCATAAGTCAATGATATTACGGTGGTACGACTCTCAGGTGGATTTTTAATATATAAAAATAGGTAATTTCGAAAGGAGTATAAATCGAGAAGCCTGAAAGGAGTAGAAATAAAATCGCGAAGACGTATCACTCACGTTTCGACAACGAAAAGTTAAACCGCGAAGCCGAAAGCGATATACGGACAAGGCATAAAGGAGATTAAGAGATAGATAACAGATAGATATATATAACATAAGTAAATAGCCACTAGTCGCGACCCGCGAAGTTTAGGCCGGCTAGGGTACAAGTAAAAGTGCCAAATAAATACAATGCACTGCAATAAAAACTCACTAAGCATCCTAAACTCCTTTTCACCAAGTATCCAGCCTAGATTCTCACTAATCCATAAATAGGCATCTGTTGTAAGGGGATACTAAATCTAGTTCATGTTACACATGTTTCCCAACTCGCTGATTCTTTCACAAATCAGACTCAGAATCATAAGCAAAACCATTACCAGTTGTTCTGCCTCAGCAACTCTATATCGATACATCATACCCTCGCCTGGAGCTAGTGAAATCACATCACTGCGTCTACCCAGGGGGCTCAAAAAAGTAGTTGACAACAGTGCATCCTAATCTCTCCCAAAGGAAACATAAGAGCCTCTATAGGCAAGTTCCAAAAGAGTTCAATACATAATATAATCTTTTTAAAACAAAGATGGAGAGATTCTAATCAAAGCACAAAGTAGAGGAAATAAATATCTTCGCCGTCTCTCAGACGAACCGCAGCTCACTTCTGAGCACCTGAACCTGTAACTGAAAAACAAGAGATATATACGGAATGAGAACCCCGGGCCCACGGGTTCCCAGTACGGTAAAAGTGCCAAATAAATACAA
>NC_029775.3:97651575-97652536 GCF_000817695.3 Arachis duranensis | reverse complement strand
CTAGGCATATCATAATGATTTAAGATATAAGTGGTGAGATCGGAGGCTTAGAAGTATGAGATTTGGCTTTTAAAACTCAAATATCAACTTTGGCATGAAATCAATGCCACGCGTACGCGTACTCCACGCGCACGCGTGGATGTCCTTAAAAACTCATCGACGCGCAAGCGTCATGCACGCTAACGCGTGGATTAAAAATTTGCCAAATCGACGCGCAAGCGTCAACCACGCGTACGCGTAGATACTCTCGTGCCCCAGGCACAACGCTGGCACAGTTCTGGCACAACTCTCTGGAAAATGGCTGGGCATTGGGTGCAGCACTTTCGGCGCGCCCGCGCACATCACGCGCACGCGTGGATGGCGTTTTCTGGAAGATCGGCGCATACGCGCCAAGTGCGCCCACGCGCAAGGGGTTATTCTGCTAAAAATTTTCTAAGTTAAAAGCTGCAGAATTCACAGATTCAACCCCCAATCTTCCGACGGACATAACTTCCTCATTTTAAATCGTTTTTCACCCGTTCTTCGAATGGCATTGACATCCCGGATCCAATTTCATTTCTAAACAGATTTGGCACAAAACAAAGATCCGTAGTCCAAGTTATGTCCCGTCAAAGTATGCCCAAAAACCGTATTTTCATATAAAACCACAAAGTGCCATTTTCAAAACAAGCCATTTTCAACTCTTTTCAAAATCAACCAAAACATGCCAATTTCAACCCTTTTTGAAACCAATCAAAATATACCAAAATCAACATCAAGCCTCCTCAACTCATACATTAATACCTTACCACAATTCACAAAACCATCATATAACCATCTTTACCCATTTCAAGCAAATGGCCAATTTACAAACATATCAACATGTCATACCCCCTTCCTTATCTCAATTTCCCACAATACTATTTCCAATCAACCATCATTATACATAATCAATATCATAATCACTATCACGTGGTTTCAC
>NC_029775.3:97650947-97651488 GCF_000817695.3 Arachis duranensis | reverse complement strand
CTCTCATGCATCATCATACCATCAAGACATCAATAATCATAATCACATATATGACCACATAATATTTCTCAACCCAAAACCAAACATACCTCATCTACATAATTTCACCCAAAATTACCAAATTCCACACTTCAACTCCTCGAACCTTATTATTCAACAATCAACCCAATCATTCGCATATTCATTATCTGAAATTCATCCAATCACTTGTGTCATCATACAATGCACACATCAACTTACCTTCCTTACCTCTTTCCGGCCTCCGGCCCAAATATACGGCCTCCGGCCCAATTTCACAATTTAAATGCATAAACCACAAATCAATACTCATTACCCAATATATCAAATTTTCAATACACCAAGCATACAAGGCCACACAATTTCTCAACCCAATCATCAATTCACATTACATACCAACTATGCATATTAGCACCAACCATTTACACAATCCAAACTTAATCCTAAGGGCATCTAGCCTAGGAATTCTCATCACACCACACGGTACTTAAATGAAACTTAAACCGTACCTCTTGTAGCCAAA
>NC_029775.3:97642018-97650928 GCF_000817695.3 Arachis duranensis | reverse complement strand
AATGGAATACTCACCACAAAACTTAGATAGAATTTTAGAGGATGAGAAGAGCGACGCGTGGCCGCAAACGGCTCGTCGATCGGAGCTCCGTAGCTCAAGTTATGGTGGTTTGAAGATCAAAGAGAGTTAGGTTTTCTCTCTTCTCTTCCCTCTTCTCAATTCAGCGCCCCAACCCTTCTCTTTAGGGTAAAATGAGCTGAAATGCTCATAACTAATGTTTATATATGTTGGGTCTTGGGCCCACTTAGGCCCAGTTCACTTATTTTTGTCCGTTGGTCCAATTTTGGGCTAAAACCTTTAAGATTAGCGCTCCAAATCGCACTTTAAATATTTCTACCTCCCCTAATCATAATTCCTCATTTCTTAATATTATTTACTCATAATCAATTTTCTCAGCTGCAGTACCAGACAGGTCTCAGCCGGTACTGCCGGTCAAAATTCCACTGCGCGCTTTTACGCAGAAAACTATGTCTTCCGACTCGGAAAAATTCACTGAATCCAAATATCACATTGAAATCATCAAATTCCAATCGCCAAATCTTCCAACCATATTCGCTCCTACTTAAATCATTATTTAATAAATTTTGGTTAGACCGGGTATTACACAAATTCTTTGTGTGGGTTGATGACCATATTGAAAGAATTAGGTGCATGGAGCCAACAAAGAATTTGGGTAACAATCAGAGCTTAAATATTGAAGAACATTTTGGAAAGAAAAAATTGGAGAACAGAATGGATGATCTAGAGCAAAAAATAATTTACCTAGAGAACAAGAAAAGTAGTAACTTCTGGGTCATAGTCCTAGGCTTGATTGTTATAGTTGTTGGTCTTTGTTTATTTAGGGTATGAAAAATAATAAAAAAATGTGGATTGTAATAAATTATATCTGTTAACTATTTTGGTTAATATAAATGAAAGAAAGAAGATTTGAATTATCCATATCTTGTTGGCTTGAAATAGATATAGAATGCGTGTAAATTAATGTTTATTTTCAAGAGATGAACCTAAGCCAGAAACAAGCCATATATAATTCATTCAATCAACACTAATTCATTCATTCAACCTAAACCATAACATAGGAATATTGTCATACCATAACATAATAACGTCTAGGATAAGAAAATGTAGCAAGTATATCAACCCTCGAATTCCAAAATACTAATTCAAAAGCAACTAAATTGGCTAAAAGAAAGTTTGCCAATATGTATTACAACCAAATATTGCAGCAAAAAACTAATTTTTGTTTCTAAAATAAGTCAGCAACAAGCACGTCACCTTTTCTGGTTCTTGAAGCCTGGATTTGGTATAAACTTGAATATTCCTGTTGTGGCACAACTTGTTGCTACCAGTGTCTCCTTTGATGCTCCTCCACTCGATGTTGTTGTCACACTTGGTGAAGTTGGTGGAGCAACTTGAGTCTAAGTTGTAGTTGGTGCAGGTGGCCTTTTGATTGGTTGCTTTGGCCTAAATTTAGCTGGTGCTTTGGAATGAGTATGTTTTGTTGTCTTTATTGGTGTCTGGCTGAATGATATTGCATGTGCTGGAGTTGTTTCTGTTGGTACAGCTGGTTCTGCTAGAGTTGCTGATAGGCATGGTAAGACTTGATTTGGGACAATTGGAGTGTCATGTGCTTGTTTAGCTGGAGCTGCCTATTGTGTATTCTAGTCAGCCTACAACATTTATAATGAAGACACATAACTCCTTTAACTTTTCTATTGAAGACACATAAATCCTTTAACTTTTTTATTGAAGACACATAAATCCTTCATCATTCATAACGAAGACAACTAAATCCTCATGTACTTTGTTACCTCGTAGCCGTCATCAGATGATGATGTCATCAGATTATTACAGATGTCATCTAGTTCTATGCACTCAATATTCCCAGTTCCTGCATATCAAATTGTCACACAATTCATGAATCCCATTATCCCCTGTTAAATGATGAAACCAAATTCTATATCACTGGCCGTATTGTCAAACCAGTATATTTCCTTGTAGCCAGAATATCCTAAACCCTCATACAACTTCACCAAATCACCAAAGTTGATAAAATCTATGTCCATCTCTCAAAATTTTTCTACTTTTTCATTTACATAAACAAGTCCCCCATTATCATTCCTCACAAACTTTCCTCCATGGTAAAAAACAGGAGTTACATATCTATCAGTCATCTATAATTTTCAAACAAAAACAAAATCAACCCACAATGCATAGAACCCTAAAAAACTTTAAAATGAGGACACAATAACTTTTTTCAAATAGACTAAAACAGAAAGCAACCATAGCATAATGCATTTGCATGCATCACACCATACACTAAATGGAACCCTAATGCGAATGTGATCATGAAGGTTGTGGACTTGCTTACCTTGGTTGATGACTGAACTTCTTCAGCATACGAACTAAGTCTCTCCTACTTCACCTTCTTCGATGACGCTTCAGTTTCGTTTCAGAGGGAAGGAAGCTTTGGCTTGATGAAGGGGTTAGGGTAGTATATGGTAATTTTTGTGTTGCCAAAGGTTTTTAATAAAAATGGGCTACCTTATGAAAATGACTTCGTTTTCATCAGTAAAGACCTATTTGTCCTTAGAATTTTATTCCTCTTCCAGCGTGGTACCGTAACGGACACCTGGACACCGTTTCAATCACGTCAGCCAATTCCCTTTCGTATATGAGAGAAAAATAGATGGAAGGATTGAATTGTCCTCCGTTTGTTAAAGTCAGGGACTTTTTTGTATTTAAATTTTGTCAGAGATATATTTGTCAAAAATTTGAAAAGTTAGGGACCTATTTGTCTTTTTTCCAAAAAAAAATAACGAAACTGCTAATCTCGTATCGTAATCCAAATCATGGGGCCTTGGGAATGCTTCCAGGTGGTACTAGAGAGACATTATTCTTTGAGCAAGGAAGACCAACACAGCTTCCATCATTGAGGTTAATATGAGTAACCTCCATTCCTTCTGGCAATGTGGTAGGGTCAACCGCATAATTGTGATTCTGCCAGTTTATAAAGCAATTTATGATTATACATACAATAACAATTAACCATTTGTATACGACAAAGACATAGACTAAGTTCCTAAAGCAGATTTACAAACTAAAAAAGGTTTTTCCATTCACACTGTTAGGGGTGTTTGTGGTGCGGTTTGGATAAGTTTTGAGTCAAAAACTCATCCGATCCGATCCGCTCCAATTTCAAGCGGTTTGGATTGGATTGGATTTGCGGTTTTATAAATTGAAAAAATTAAATACATATAACAAGTATCAATATCAAATTTTAAATAATCAACAATGACATAACAAGTTTCAACAATATCTTAAAAATATAACGATAACATAACAATAGAAATAAAATTATAGGTTAGTTAAAATAAATAAATGAATAACATTCTGAACATAAAATATTTATTAAATAATAATAATACATGAGTAATATAAAAATGTATAAAAATTTGAATATGTTATAAGCATAATTGTAAATGTAATAAAAAATAATAATATTATAATACATTGTGCGGTTTGGATTGGATTGGATCGGTTATGAAAAGCAGATCCGAAATCCGATCCAATCCAGCGGTTTGCAAAAAATAGAATCCAATCAAATCCGAATTAGTGCGATTTTAATCGGTTTTTTGTTTGAATTGGATTGAATTAACGATTTAATTTGGATCGGATTGGATTTGAACACCCCTACAAACTGCCACTACTATAGTGTAAACGTAAGGTGAAAACTCACATGCAAAGTTATTTTCATGAGATGTTGATATTTGAAAAATTATTCAATTGTAATTTAGCTAAACATTAAATCTTTTGACAATTTTCAACTATCAACTTCATATGAAGACTCGTAAGATTTTATTGTTTACTTTCATTTTTAAGATGAAATCAAGGTAGTGCCAACATTCCATATGAATTATATAGCGTAAAATCAATCTATTCAGATACATTCATTGCACATACTTAAGCAAGAGAGTAGTCCAAGAGCCACATACTTGAGCACTAATCTCAACATGCGTTGTTCAAAGATTATGAACTGGATTATTTTCTCCATGATGACCAAATTTCATCTTAAAGGTTTTGCCTCCTATAGCTTGGCCAAGCAGTTGATGGCCCATGCAAACTTCAAAGCCAAGCACCTTCCCTATAATATCCCTTACTGTCTCGATAGCATAAGGAACATCAGAAGGGTCTCCAGGGCCATTGATGAAAAGTACCATATTTGGCTTCATCTTCAAAGTTTCTGATGCTGGCCATGTATATAGTACAACAATGATTTTGCAGCCATAACATGCGAGGCTTCTGAGTATATTTTGCTTTATTCCAAAATCATAAGCAACAACCTATAATGCATAAACTAGAATGAAGGGCATATTAAATTACCAATATTATACAAAAAAGAAGGATATAATAGTAATATCAGTAGTTTTTGCTCTATTTTATCAACCCATTCATGTGGAGTTTTGCATGATACTCTGCTTATAAGATCAATACCTAAAAATATGAAAAAGCATCTATGATCCATGTAGTTTCATACAACAACAAAAATAAAGCCTTTTCTCATTAAGTGGGGTCTGCTATATGGATCAAATGACGCCACTAGGTCCTATCATATATCATGTTTGAAGAATATCAGAAAAATTAATGTTCGTATGCTTTCCAACAATGTCCCAAAATTGAGACATCTTAAGTAGTTCTTTATCAGTTTTGGAATTGTCAGTGCTCAAGACACTAATAAGGCTGTCATCTTCCCATAATCTACGGGTGATTGCACATGTATCAACACCATCTGTTGCACACCAAACAACGTTAAAACCAAAACAACAAATTTTTACATAATAGACTTTCTCAAAAAACTATTAAAAAATATTTACGAATTTTCATGATATTTCTTTTTTCTAAGTAGTCACCTAGAATTTTTGTACATCTCTAATTTGAGGTGTTGAATTAGTTATTGTAAGAAGAAAGAGTTAGTTGACTGAAAAATAAAGCTAAATTGAGGAAAAGCAATTTCAGAGAATGTCAACAAAATCCGATACTCAAGATTCTAATTACTAGACCCGCAAGAAAGCATTGTCTTGATTCTTCATCATCTGGCATGGGAGTATAAACATGTAATTCATAATTGACTTCACAATAATAACAACAACAAAGTCTTATCCTATTGGGTCGGATTAGCTATCATAATTGAGTAAATGTGTAAATGTGTTGAATTTTAAATTTTTGTGTAAATGTGTTGAAAAAATTTGATAATATCGGTATATTATTGGTACGAAGAAGCTCAAAAAAGTGTAGTACAACATTAATTTTGGTGATGTTAGCATATTTATTAATTATTAAAGGTGAAATTTTAGTGTCATGTGAGTCATTATGTTAGTAATAGAGATTATTGATAGGTTAAGATTCTGCAATTTTTTTCTTTTAAATTTTTTTATTGTGTACTATTTTCTTTTTTTTCCATATTCAGCCTATTACTTGTAAGCACAAATATATAGATTATGGATGATATTTATAATTGGATATAAGTGAGAGGAATACAGATCAATTTAGTTAAAGCTTAGAGAAGAGATTAAATTTAATTTTACTTTTTCTGGTGCTGCTTTTACTTTTAATATTTATCTGTAATTATTCGTAAATATGACTATGTTGAGTTAAGAAATTAACTAAATTAATTAATAATGACAAATATTATTTTTGAGCAATTAACTAACCAATGTTAATCTTTTGTGATTAAGTGTTGCAGACCAAAATTCAATACAGCAGCCCAAATTTGATTGAAAAATAAAAACAAGACTGGTGGGCTGACAATACAAACGAAGCCCAAAAGAAAACAAAGCTGAGAAATCAAATCGGGCTAAATGAAATGATCCAAGCCTGATAGCAAGCAACTTCCTCTCATTTGCTTTTACCAAAAGCAACGTTCATTTTTTTCTCTTGGTCAGAAACAACAAAAGTGAGAGAGAGAGCTTCTTCCCTAAGCTATTCATCAAAGAAGCAAGAAAGAGAAGGTTAAACAAAAGGTAGAAATCTAATCACCCACATCAATATGTATCAAGAAGAGGTCAGAAGCTAAAGGTGATTTTATTTCCTTCTACATGCATCTCATTTTTTTCTCTTCATCTTCAACTCTTTGCACTCCATATTGGAAAACATGGGAAAGATATTGTCTGTTCATCTCTGCTGTGCATACTATGGTCACAAGTATGTCTTGGGGACTAAGTAGCATTTCAATGGCTCAGATCTGGATTACCATTGGAAGACTTTTTGTATTTTCTGTCCTGAGGCCTTCGGTAAAAAAAAGGATGTCAGAAACAAAGTCCCTAACTTGAGTAAAAATGGAAGAAAGTGAACGGCTGAGTTGGTGAAGCACAAAGCTCAAGGTTTGACCTAGGAAAGAGCAACATGTAAGGAGATACAAAAGAATTTGGTTCACCATTCAAAAGTCAAGGAGAGATAACCTAGTGTATTGAGGTTTTGTTCTGTGAAGAAGTTCATCTACTTGGACAGTGCTTTCTTTCAAAGAAGCATTCCGCCAAAAATGAAAAACTAAATCAGAGACATGCAAATCTGGTTTATCACATAGCAAAGAGGCTATTGATGAGTCAATATTCTTCATGTTTTACATATTGTAATTTTCTTTTTAATGTTTATCTTTCTGTAATTTCTTGAGTGAAAAGGCATATTGAGAGAGCTCAAATAAAAGCCAATGAGTGAAAAGAGGCTGAATGATACACTTGAGAGAAAAGTTTAGAGTTATTTTAAGATTTCTTTAGGTAAGTCTGTGTCTTGTATCTTGTACCTCTGAGGTATCCCTTTCTTAGTTGGTTTAGCACTAAGAGTGAAGAGTTAGGTATTTGCATACCCAAAGTCAAGTTAGGTTAGAACTTGAGTGTGGAAGGATTGTGTCAATCCTGTAAAATTGGTTTATGTAATACTTTAACTATAGTGGAAATTGAAACGTAGATTGCATTGCACGAGGCAACCGAATCAGGATACATGATGGTGTTAGCTTCTCTCTTTATTGCTCTTTTCTGTTTTCTGATATTCATGAGACAACACGAAATTGTCTCATAAATTTTCTGCTGCTGAGTTCAAACAGATTCAGATTACCAAGTTGTTTTGAAAAGGGTTAATTTAGTAACTTAAAAGAAGGCCTTAGATTAAATCCGCTCCCCTTCTCTAAGCCTTCCACAATCTTCAAACTATATATTAAACATGCTTAGTCATCAGAGTTAGTATCTGCATTATTTTTGTGACTTAATTTTTTGTTTATCACTAACATACTTCATTATTTAAAATCATTTATACGAATTTGAAGAAGTTGATTAAAGTTCTAAATTTTGTGATGTGTGTCATAAATTTTTTTAATTGGTTTGGCTTGCATGACATGGAAACAAATGAGGTTGGGGTTGGAGTTTTTTTAATTGTTCCTTTTTAAAACAACTTTTTCCGCTCACCCGTTTTACTTCTTCTTGGTTTTTTTTTTTAAAAAAAATACAAGATAACTACATTTGTTTTTTTTTGTCAAGATTTGTAGATTTTCATTGTGAATTATTTTTTTGGGACTATATTTGTAACTAATTAATTACATCTTCATTTAAAATTTATGACAATGTTAAAAATTATTTATATCATGCATTTAAAAAAATTTAATTTTTCTTTAAAATATTTCTAAAGTATTAAAATAGTTATTTCTTTTTACTACCTCATTCATTAGAATATATTATTTTATATATTGAGTTAGTTTTTGAAAGGAAGAGGAGAGAAATATATGGTTGGTTGGATTAAATGAGTTCTAATTTATGGTGGAAGAGGCGGATTTATAGGAGAAAGAGTTGAAAGTAATTTTGGATCACCAAATCACGATAGATTGAATTAATGGTGTAAACGTAACAAGTTGGGAACAACAATTTCTGAGAAATATAACCACAATCATAGCATAAAAGTTTCAAAATACATGTGTTGCATTGAATTCAAATGTAAAGGAGAGTATAAATCAAGAAAGGAGTGAGAACAAAAGACACTAATTAACAATGAAAATAAATGAATATATATAATGAATGACTTGAACAAACTGTGGCACAAAGAATAAAGCAGACACAAGTATTGAAGTGCAGCAATGGCTGTATGTTGATGTTTTATAATATAATACGGTGCCATGCTTTTTGAGTAGCTAAATTACTTATACTAATAAGAATTCATATAATTATATAAATTAATATTAAATTTAACATCATATAGTTATATAATATTTAATAGCATTTTAAAAAGAATAAGGTGTAAGAATTTAAAATTTATCGATTTTAGTATTTTTTATGTTTGTGATTTATATTAAATATATTTTTTTCAATTTTTGTGTCTTTGTTATTATTTATTGGGATTTATCGTGTATGATTTTTAGATTCATAAAGTTATTTAAAATACAAATAATTATATAATATCTTTAATTATAGTTTTTATTATTACTCATAAGAATCTGGTGTGTTTTTTTCTAAGTGAAAATTTTGATTCGTTTCATTTGGTGTGTGAATATATAATGTATAATTATGTGTGGCACATGTCTAATGAAAAAATTAAGAAAGATAATACATGTGCTATTGTAATTTTAGTATGATTTATATTATATTGACTGATAAAGCATGATTTGGTTTAGCATTTTCATGCATTGCCGCTACTTTTTAGAGTCTTAAGTGAGTATGAAAAGATTATACTATTTAAATTATAATTTATTGATAATAATATGTTATTTTTATTATTACATAACCAGTATAATATAATTATATTAATAATGATATTATTAACTATTTAAAATATATTAAATCTATTTTACAAAAATTTCATGTTTATATTTATTAGCTTCTAATAATAATTAATAAAACTTAAGTGAATCTAAAATATAAATAATTATTA
>NC_029775.3:97592900-97641515 GCF_000817695.3 Arachis duranensis | reverse complement strand
ATATGAACTTTTGTTTTTGGGATAAAAATTCTCTCCCTGGGTATAAACTATGAACCAGAATTGGCTTATAATGAAATCATTTAACTATATGGATAATTGGGTCATATTAGTTGCAGCCCAGTAATAGGCCATTAGGCCATAACTAGTCTAAAATGCATGTTCACTGTTTCCATAGAGCAAAACTGATGGCATTAATAGGTAACATCAGGAACCACTGTCTTTATCAACCAAAATAAGATCTTATCCTATGCTTCATTTTCTGTCTCTCATTGTTAAATCTTCTTCTAGAAGGGTCACCAAGTTATTTCATGCATCAATGGCCGGTTGTCATGTGAGTCCTGTGATTTTTAGAACCATGGATATCATGAAGCTTCAAAGATTGGCTCCACCTGAGAATCTTTCAAGGATGAACACCTCGAGATTTGGTGGCAGACCGCTCTGGTTTAAACCCTTCACTGTTGTTAAAGTTGGAGAACAGAGCTTTGGGTCAGGCTTGGTTATGGATGACACACTTGCTGAGAAGAAAAGAGAGCTTTACCAGGCAGTGGAAGGTATCCCATTTCAATCCACTTTTTCTTTTTTCATTATAAGCAGAAGGTGTATCTGATATGTTTGAAATCAATTGCAATAAAAAATATGTTTCAAGGAATCAACAGGGGGATTTTTGGACTCCCATCTGCCAAGAAATTTGAAATTGAGAGTCTGGTGCAGCAGCTAGAATATATAAATCCAACTCCAGACCCAACTCTAAGACTAGACAAGGTAACTTTAACTCTGCATATATTATCTGATATGTGGTTTTGATTGGATTTTTGAGCTTTCGCTATCAATAATTTCTATTACATGGAAGGTGGCTGGGTGTTGGAGGCTTGTTTATAGCACAATCTCAATTTTGGGATCCAAGAGAACCAAGTTAGGCCTGAGAGACTTTATCTCATTGGATGAGTTTTTTCAAACCATTGACATAGCCAAGGTACAAACTACAAATACAATACATGGCTTGGTCATTTTCTCTTTCAATTTTGAGTAGAGAAAGTGTATAACTTTTATCTACTGAGCTTGAACATTGGTGATGTGATTCTAAAATGGAGAGCAAAGCAGTTAATGTGATCGAGTTCAGCGCAAAGGGGTTGAGTTTGTTGTCGGGACAGCTTAGCATTGAGGCTTCTTTCAAGATTGCTTCTGCAACAGTTAAAGCTCCACCTTCTTGTTTGGCCAATCTCAATTTATTTCTCTGTAATCTATAGCTATTGCTGCTGAGTAACTACCTAATTGGATAATACTTGAAATTCACAGAGGGTTGACATTAACTTCGAAAGCTCCACCATTACCCCTGATCAGGTAATGCTAATTACATACTGCATTTTTCTCTAGGCTAATTAATCGGATTATTAGTCTTATCTTCCCAAGTTCAAATTTCTTTTCTTCCTTGCATGCACAGTTGATGAATGTATTCCGGAAAAACTATAATCTTCTGTTGGGCATCTTCAATCCAGAGGGATGGTTGGAAATCACGTATCCTAAGATCATGTCATGGACAAATTAAAGGGCTGTGAAACTTGCTGTTTTTCTGTCTTTTATTCCATCATTGATGAAAATTCTTCTTGTTTTCTTAATTCAATCTTTCTCATAGATATGTTGACGACAACATGAGGATTGGAAGGGACGACAAGGGTAATATCTTTGTACTGGAAAGATTTGAAGATAGAAGTAAGTCGTAATCTTCAATGTTAAGTGACAAATTGTTAAAAGCTCATACTTGACTCATCACTAGATCATCATAAGATACAGTGTGGGTCTTGCTTTGATTGTGGAGTCACTTTTCATCCATCATAGTGAAGGAGTGAGATGTTAAACATGAGTTAGAAATGTATATTCTCATTAATCCATTTTTAAGAATTTTGCCCCTTTTTTTCTTGATAGAAACTATGGCTGAAATTTGTGCTAGGTTGATGAAGAAAAATAGATAATTACTTTTGCATTGTGATGAGTATTAATACTCACTAATGGCCATTTACACTTTGTCATTTAGCATCGACACAAGCAGGAGGAGGATCCTTATATCAAGCAGCCAATCAAGCAGTCAATCAATCAATCAATCAAATCCCTTTACACTTTCTTTTTCCAACTGTAAAGGGCTAACCTGATTTAAAATATCCGATGGGATTACTTTCGAATATTCAATTTATTTATTTAAATAAAAAAATCTAAAGACTATCATAATTTATTATTTTTAATTATTACTTTTAATTATTAACTCAATTTTTTACTTGAATAATCAAATAATATATTTTAATTTACATTTTTATATATTGATAGTTAATTAGTGATAAAAAAAATAATAAATTTTGATGTTTTTTTAGTATTCTTTGTATAATGTTATTAGAAAGAGTGCAATACAATCAATAGCCATGAAGAAGTTGGTTTATGAAAAGAAATACCTTATTTCAATAATAATGTGGCATTTAAGTTATTAACACTGTATAGTTTACAGTTTATGCAAACCAAATCCCGGATTGAATATCACCATAAGAACCTACCAATCATTGTAGTCTTAAAAGGAAAAGTTTGGATATCAAAATCAAATGCATGTTGAATGAAGTACCTATGATGAATAAGAAGCAAAAATCTACATCGTATTTTATATTTAATTTTTCAAATAATAATTAAATATCTTTAATAAAATTAGAGTTAATACTTAATTTTGGTCTCTAAACTTACATATAACTTACATATGAGTCTTAATTTAGTTTTTGAAATTTTAATTGCCTTCTTAATTTCTAAACTTTATAAAAGTGACTTACAAAACATTAATGAAGCCTTGACATAAACATATAATATGATGTCGTTTTGGTTTTGGCTCTCAAATACTTCAAAAACGACGTAGGATCACTTGTTTTAGGAAAAAAAGTTTAAATAAATATTGCTTATAATAGTTTTTTGGGCATTTCATTAATGTTTGTGCGTCAAAAATTATCCCAAAAATGAACATGAGTTACATTTGCAAAATTTATGGACTAAATAAAAGCAATTAAAATTTTAGGGATTAAATTAAAACTGAAATACAAGTTGAAGGACCAACTTAGTATTATCTCGTAAAAATATCAAAAAACAATAATTTTTTTATGTTTTTAATACAAATTTAATATATATTAAAATATAAAGCGGACCAATTTGATAGTATGAATGTGAATGGCCAGTGGAAAGTGGCTGGGAAATTTCAAGTTCCAACCTCAATATTTGTGTCCTGGTTACTCTTATTATATTTATAACCGTTGCATATACATCCAATTTCGAGATTCGAGTTCTCTCCATTTACTCCCAACATGTTCCTTTTTGACTTGCTGACATCCAACATTTTGCTTTTACTCTCTTCAAAACCAGAGTAAAAATGGTTGTGCAACATGCTAACCTTCCTTAAGTTTATAACATATTAAAATCCATCCTCCAAGATCCAAGGATTAAAAAAAAAAACAAAAATTTCACATGAAAATAATTACAGTCTTGGCTTGAAGACTTGAAGTATCTGCCTAGTGCCTAATATGTAACCTTTGGTGAATAATAAATAGAGCCAGCAAAGACCAACGTTATTTTTTCTTGGTCTTGTCGGTTTGAGACAAACAGAAACGAAAAGAAAAGAGCCTCATCTGTCTTGTAGTGAGCAGCATCAATGGCAGAGTACGAAACGCATGAACAAGGCGAAGGTGTGCCGAAGGAAACAGCAGTGCAAGCATTGAACACCATAATCCAGCTGCACTTCGAGAAGACTCTGGAGAAGAAGCGCGCCATTGACCTCCAAAAGAAAGAGCTCCAGAAGGTGTTCCAGGTGCTCTTCATCTTCCTCTCACTCGTCTTGTTGGCACTCTCTCAGTCGCCGCAGCGCCTCCAATGCCGCCACTGCTGGATCCCCATCACTCTCCTCTCCATCGCACACCTCATGTTCTACGTCTCTGTGGCACAGACCCTCAGATGCATCAATGGATTCAAGTACCAGAGAAGGTGCCACAAGCTCACACTTGGCTTGGCCACCGAGAAGCTCAGGGACATGAAGCTAAGACTCGCCACCACCACTAACAACAATGACTTTGTTTCTGAGGATGACTTTGAGATTCACTACCAGGAACCACCTGAGTCCTACTTTGGTAAGTTCAAGAGGAATTGGGCTCTTCATTTTGCCTTCTTGATTTTCATCTATGGCTTCATGGTCTCTGCCTCTGTCGTTCTTCTCTGCTTCTAACACAACTCTATCACTTTCAGATACAGTCCCAAGAGAAAATTGGTCTCTGTTTGTCATCCCTTTTCCTTTTTTTTTTCACTTGTGATCAAATTTAATATCAGTAAAATTTTCTTGTCAATGTATCTATTATTAAAGTCACAAATAAATTCGTGAGGATTATTCTCCAAAACAAAAATATAATAATAAAATTATGTGAGATAGTAGATGTAAATACATTATTTTTAAATTGATCATTATTATGATTAAGATAAAAAATCTTAATTTAAATTAATTTATACATGTTTATCATACTGAAAATTTTTATTAGTATTTTTTTTACTTTAAAGACTAATTTATTCAAAATATAAATTTTTAAAAATTTATTTATCATTTTACTCAATTTTTTCTTAATAAATTTGTGTCTTTTTATTAGTAGATAACTGTCACGAGAGTGACACATTTACCAAACGGGCCTATAGACATAAAGGTAAGTAAATGTACACAAAAGGCAACCATTTTATTTGAATCAAGGATGACCTCGATTCCATGAATTTACTGCAAGTTACAGCTGGATGTATCATGTATGAATTCATTTGGAACCCACAACATTATTGGCTTAGAGCCTTAAACAACACTATATTATTAGTTGTGCCTATTTTCTTGCCAAAACATTCTAAGTGATAATGATGATCAGTGAACTTTGTCATGCACATTTGAATGTAGTAGGGTGAGTGAAATTTGATATGTAGATATTTTTTGCGTGATTATGTGATTGTTATTTTTTTTAAGATGGATTGAACAACTTCCAATTTAGGTATCATAATTTTTTAATACTTAGTGCATTCATTAAGGTTCGAACCTGGGTACAGCGTATTAATTAGGCACATGGACTAACATCTGAGCTAAGTCTCAGCTGCAAAAAAAACAAGTTGCTTGAATAGTGTAGTTTGCCATATTTGGTTGTGTAATGTGTATTAACTTGACCATAAATGCAGTAGATGGTTCAGTCCATGAACTATAGTACTATACTGATTTCAAGGCTAATCCAATTATTTACCAACATCTAACACATGTGAACGTGATAAAGCAAGAACGATGTTTGATTGTTTCTTTGTTTGTTTGTATAAAAAAGAGGGTCCCTGAATTCAAATTCTGACATCTTTCCGTTGCTAGCAGTCTAGTAGCGTATTAACAGTTAGGTAGCGTTTATTTGTAGAGACACGATAGAACAGGACACTGAGATAAAGATAATAAGACAGAGACATTAAAAATTATGTTTTGTGTATCATGTTTGGATACGATGGATATGACACTAATGTAATGTCCAGTATTATGTTTGGATACACATGGACAAGACTAAAATATTATATAAAATGACTAAAATAGCCATGTGATTCCAAATTTTTTAGTATAAACTAATTTAATGAATAATGAGAGTACGTAGGAGTACAGACAGTTGGAACTTGAAAAAAATATTTGAAGCAATAAAAAATTTTAATAAAAAATTATATAATAGTATTTATATTAAAATAAAATTTATAAATATAATTATTTTTTTAAATTTATTATTAATATGTAGGAATACATATGGTTAATATTAACAAAAAAAATCTAAGTTTGATTAATAAAAAATTTCATTTAGGTTAATAAGCCAAATTAATTTTAAATACAAAATCAGTTTTAAAAAAAGAATCCATTTTTAAATGGAAAAAAATTAATTTTTGCACATAAAAATCTATTTTTATTTAGAAAATTAATTTTTTTATCTAAAATTTTATTTTTCTTTTCAAAAAATTAATTTTTCTTTAAATTATATAAAATCAATTACAATTTATAAATTATTTTTTAGCATTTTAAAATATCAATTTTACCTTTATAATATTTATCTTTTAAAAGTCTCCAGACTAATTGTTTTTGTTATTATTTTTATTACAAATCAAATAATATAATATAAGGTTAAAATGATGTTGAAGTAAGAATGATAAGAAAAAAGAAATTATCCAGTCCAATAAAAATTTTTATAAAAAAAGAGAGTACCTGAGAAAAAAAGAAAGAAAAAGAACGTAGAGATAAAAAAAGAGCATGGAGTAAAAAAATTAAAAAAATACTTCTGAGAACAACGCAAAATAGGAAAAATAAGAAGGGGTAACAATGGAATAATAAAAAATAGCACCATGGACAAAAAAAAAGAAAAATTCATAAAAACAGTCTGTGTCCCTCTTCCAAATCCCGTGTCCATCATTGTCATTCGTAAAAAAGTGGACACAAAGGTATAAAAAACTGTCCCGGAGACAATATGTTCAGTGTCCATGTCTTTGCTTCCAAACGCTTTTTAAAAATGTACTGTCTATGTTTCCGTGTCCTGTCTCCGAAAACAAACGCTACCTTAAGCTGGGCTGTCATCACAAACCTCATGGGCCTCCATTGCTGCTTTAAAGGTGCCTCTAGCCCTCTAACACTATCCTTAATTCCTTATCTAACAATTACTTTGGTATAGTTAACACAATAAACACTATATCAAAAATTAAAGAAAAAAAAGTTTCACCTAGCTAACAGCCGAAAGATAATGGATTATGGAATGATATCCGCCACATGCAATGCTCCCACCATACTCACAATTCACTTAAGGGAGTGCTATTTTTTTTAATCACTTATTTAATAGTTTTATAAGAAGAATTAAGAAGCATGCATGCATATTATATGAAAAGGAATGATGGCCAGCACGTTGTAACAATAAGCACACCACAACAACCATTTTATTCAGTCGTTTTCTCACATTCTTTTTCTCTCTCCCTCTATATATTTTCGGCGCATAGAAAAACCACCATCATCCCCTCAACACTTCAATCATAGTGCAAGCTATGTCTTGGACCGGAGTTAAAATGCGAATAACTGTTTTAAATTCAACTTCACATGAAATCGACTGCATCTGAATTTTCACCATTTACTTTGGATTTTGAGTTTTGGATTTCAACACAAAATATCGACCAAGTTTTATCACTTATCTTAATAGGGAGTAAATATGACTCTTTGAGTTTATAAAATACAAGATGCTTAAATACACAAATAATTAACTTTTATAGACAATAAAAAAATATACAACTGTTATAAAAAAAATTTAAATAACTTGTCAAAAAATAAAATCTAACAATAATTTGAAACAAAATTGAATATTAGAATGCTAGAAAAATGAAAAATGAATAAAGTAATGAAATTCGAAAAGCAATAAGAACATGAAACAGGAATGAAGAAAGCAAGAGAAAAATTGAAAGAAAAAATATCTCCCAACATTCACATGTACTTACATTCTATCTTTTTATTTTTTCGGTGTAATTTAAAACAGTAATATTAAATAGACAAAAAAAATAAGTCAAAATTTATTTTATTTAAAATTTATTAATTATTGCAATAATTAATAGATACTAAATAAAATAAATTTTGACTGACTAAATTTAATTTTTTTGTTACCAAATATTTTTTGGCGTGACAATTCTTTAGAATTTTAGCGTATTAGTGAGTTTTAGAATAGAAGTTTTCCAAATTGATCTTCATAACATCTATTTATAAATAAATTTCTTTACTCAGTGTTATTTTAGGTGAAAATCTTATCCGACAACATCATGTTATGTAATACAAAAAATCAGTCATTATATATTTGTTCATAAAATATATAAGTTGTTTAACTTATTTTTAATGTATATTTTATATTTCAACATATATTTATACAAATAACTGATGTTATAACTGTATTTTTGATGTATACATAGAATAGTTACAAAAATACTACTCATCCAATAATGATTCGGATTTTAAACATTATGTAAATCTAACCATTCTATTATATTAATTTTTTTAATTAACTAATTAATCATGTTTCCTATATTTAAGGAACGACTATCAATTTGATTTAATCCAAATTTTATAAGAAAAGGTATAGGAAATTAATGAAATATTTATATAATGTGTACAATAGAGGTTTATGGAGTATTAAAGATATAACCATTAGTGTTATCCTTTTCCGTCAAGAACTTATTGACCTAAAATGTTCCGCGTAGCATTTTCCATTTTAAAACAAGGTGGAAACTCACCTGCAGTCGACTGCAAGTGAAGTTGCTTCTGGATCGTTGACACGTGTTACTGTATAGTTTAAAAAAAATCGATTTATTTTATATAAATGGTTTATTTAAAAAAACCAGTTTGAATAGATCAAATAACTACTTTTAAAATAATTTAAATTCTTTCTACGTGTTATTCCTAAATTCCTAACAGATGAATTTGATATGTTCTTTTTCTTCATTCATATTGACCAATTTTTCTTTAAATTTATCTGAAACTTTTTTTTATTTAATTTTTGTCAAATATATGTATACAAATTGTTTGAAAAAGTAAAATTTAGTATTCTGAAAAAGAAACAAAATTCACGATTTTTTTATAGGAATGACATAAATGATATCATCTGTCCTTTTTTGTCTCTGTTTCTATTTTTTTGATGAGTTTTGTTTTATTTCCCATAACTTATATTTTCAGTTGCTTTTAAATTAAGTTGTAAACATATTTTAAATTAAGCTGTAAAAATATGTTCAATTGCAAATTTATCGTTAAATTAAATTTTATGGTAATCAATGAATTAACTTTTATTTTACTAATAAACTATTTTCATGCAAATTATTGTTGATTTTTCAATATTATTCTATAAATAAATTATTTTTTAAGATAATAAGACTATAATTTACTTTGTCTAGAAATTATGATTTCACTGTCATGTACGTTTTTGTATTTTTACTTATCAACTAGAATTTATTTTTTAATAAAATTAGAATTTATTTTCAATAAAACAAAAGTATCTAATCAAAATATTAATTTGGTCTCCTTAAATAATTGAACATAATATTATTAATTTTGTCTACAACAAAAATTTTTAATAAATTTTTTCAAAATAAAATTGATTCAAAAATAGAGAAAAAAAAAGAACAACTAATGAAAATATTTATTTTGACATTGCCATCAAGAATAGGATAGCTATAAAAAAAATTCAACCAAATAAAAAGGACATAACTCATACCACTAAACTACCATCATATTATCACAATAAACTATAACATCACCAACTAAAGAGACATATAACAAATATGAAAGAGATCATGCCAAAATTTCAACATTGCTCATGCTATCAACTAGTCTACGTTATACCATAATTACATTTTTATCTTCCATCACATGAAATTACCATGAATTATCTTGGTACGTATTTATTAAATAATTTTCATCATTCACAGAGGAATGAATAAAAACATAAATTAAGAAATACATTTGAAATAATAAATTTGATTAAGAAATATAAATAAAAGGAACATACCTAATTGAAAGTTTTATATTAGTTCTGAAAAAGGGATTGAAAGAGAACGAATTTTACGTGCGAAACGAAGAAGGGAATAAAAGTAACTGCTTGGTCCAATTCAAACCGGTTTTTTTAAATAAATCATTTATATAAGATAAACCGATTTTTTTAAACCATATAGTAACACGTGTCAGCCATTCAGAAGCAACTTCACCTGCAGTCAACTGCAGGTGAGTTTCTGCCTTAAAACAATTCAAATAATTAACTTGCACTACAATTTCTTTCTTTTTTTCTAATTTTCAAATTGGAAGCATGTCGAAGCACGCATAGAGTAATATTTTCCATTTTAAAACAATTCAAATACAAATCTTTACTTTTAATATAATTATTATGTATTTATTAAATACATTTATTATCACTTACATTTTCAATACATTTTATTAGGTAATTAATACTTTAATCGTTCCACAAATAAAAAACAAAATTCAATCATAGTTATCAGAACCAAATCGACAATCGACCCGATAAAATTATTGGGTCACTGGATTAGTGGTTCAACCAATAGATTAATGGTCAAACCGTTTAATCCGGTAATAATTAAATAAATATATATAATTATAATACAATTAAAATTTAAATATTAGCCTTTAATTTAATAGGTCTAATCTAAAAAAAAGTTACATATAAATAAAATTAATGTTAGACATATGAACTAGTGTATGGTTGTTGGCTCAGAGAATTCTCATGTGAACTTTTTTATTATATATATATATTATTATTAGCCTATATTTACTAAAGAAGAATGATCGGCTTAGTGACAAGAGAGCTGAAGCTTTTGCACAAGGTTCCTGTTTGAATCCCAGGTGCTGGTGCACTGTGGAGACACGCAGTTCATGCGTTCGAACCGCACCGATTCGCGTTGGCTCGTCTGATTTTCAACGGATTTAATTATTATTGAACGAGTTAATTGCATAAACAATCTGTATTGTAAATCGAACCGATCAGACCACTGATTTATTGATTTTTCGGTCGAATCGACCAATCCAGTCCAATTCTGATAACTATGAATTCAACATTGCTATATAGGGTGTTTTATTTTTATTTTTCCTATTTTTTTTATTACAAGCTATTAAAAATATTAGTTTGTTTACAATTAAGATTTTGTAATCAGTTTTAAAAATCAAATATACTTTTAAATTTTGAAGATTCTTTTGAAAATTAACACATTATATTTATAATTTATAAAAACCTTATTGTTACGTATTATTTTTTGAATAAATTTGGGTGAGTTTCGATTGTGTTCTAAAACATTTTTTACGTTATTATATTATTTTGGATGTGCTGCAAAAATTAAATATAGTATTCTTTTAGTTTGTTTGTTTAACACATGTTTTCTCATTTATATATCAAGAATTATAACCAATTTACGAAAAAGAATTCATCCTAAAGATTGTTGCAATTGCTACTTATTGGTCATAAGGCTCTTAACTAATTGTGTTTTGTTTTTTGTTTCTCTTTTTATGTATTATGAAAATTATTATTCTCTTTTAGTGTTCTATATAATATCACAAAAATTTTTTACACAGCTATTATTTACATAAACAAAGGGAAGATCTTTTGTTAGGTTCAAGTAATATATACCGTGCAAAATTCTTATTACATCGTGTTAATGAAAAATATAGCCATACATTTAAATGAGTTAGTGGTGTTCATAAAGTATTTTATGTGATATTTTATAATTTTGGATGTATTGTAAACTTATATTTCTAGTGTCTTATAAAACATAAATTAAAAAAAACATACATAACTTTCATTAAATTGAATTTTTAAATCAAACTATGATGATCGATTATAGTATTTATCATATAGTGACGGACCCAAAAAATTTTAGAAGTGAGGACAATAATATATATACTAAAATAAATTTTGTTGAATATTATTAATTATATAGAGATATAAAAATTAAAAATAGTTAATGAACATTTTTTTTTTAAAATACTATTCATTATATATAATTTATAAAAACATAATTTTTTATTTCTAAAACTTGAACTTAAAAATATTTTAATTAAATTATATATAACTTATTATTCTAACTAATTTTTTTATGCATATTTAATAATAAAAGACTGAATCAATTGGCATATTAGCGTCTAATGATACATTAATATTTATAATTTGAAACTAAAATTATATATAAATACTAAAAAAAATTAAATCTGTATATGAAAAGTATGTTTATATAAAATAAAAAAAAAAACTTAATTTACAATTTTTTTCTTTCTTTCTTTTCAAAATAATTAAATTTGTTATATATTTTTTTAATTTAATTTTGATATAATGTTAAATGAAAGATTTTATTCATATGTTTAATTATGTATTGTAATTAACATATTTTTTATTATTATTTTTAAAAATAAAAAATATATTCTAAATTAATAAATTAATCAATTTATTTTAAAATTTTATATGCAACATAGATACATATAATAGAATAAAAAATAAAACACAAGTAATAAAGATGAATAAACTGAGAATAAAATAAAATATATAAAATCATGAAGAGAATAAAATATTAGATTAATACCTAAATTATAATTGTTTGAATTAAAATTTGCAATTGTAATTATCAAAAAGAGAAACAATAAAATTTGAAGATACATAAAATCATGGAAAGCTATATAAAAAAACATAGAGAATTTGAAATTTACCTTTTGATGAAGAGAAGATGATCACTAGACAAGAAATAGAAAAAGAAAGTTAAAAATATAAAAAATAAGAAGAAGATTTAAGAGAATAAAAGAGTGACGACACAAAAATTAAATTTGATAGTTAAATAATAGTTAAAATAATAGAAAAATAAAAAAATGAATTTGAAACTTTGGCCGATTAAGTTTAACTTATTTATTGTAGAATTATTTAAAATTTATTCAAAATGTAAGATAAAAAAATGATTTATACTAAAACTAATTGAAATTAATGTATTTTCAATAAATAATTTATGTAGTATATTTTCTTAACACATACAAAATTAAAAGATTGAATACTAAATAATTTTTTTAACACATTTAAAATTCAAAAAGAAAAAAGAAAAAGAAAAAGTTACTATATGCCTTGAAAGAAAAATTTGAAGGAATACATTCTTTGAAGATAAAGATGTTTTCATTTGGAAAAAAAATAGAATTACGTTTCTAAGTACACATTGGTTTAAAAAGACATCGATGACATATAATAAATTTTCTAGTAAGGAATACTTTAATCTAATAAGCTTACGATTTCTGTACATTTATTTTTTAATAATCTCAAATTTAATAAATCAATATGTTATACATTGTTAAATTGTTGATATTCCTGTAACTGAATTAAATCACATTTTTCTGGAAGTCTAAAATAAAGAAGAGGAAAAAAACATTCAACAGGGAGAAAACTAAATAAAGGTACATTGTTACGCTCTACACATTCAAAATTTATCTATAAGAAAACAAATAAAAAATGAAAACAAAAAAAATTAAGATAGCAACATGTGTTTTTGGGATTTGTTTGAATTTTATTTTTTATTCTTGAATTAAATTTAAATTACCTACTTTTTTGTATTTTTAAATTTGTATTTTAAAATTAAAAAAAAGTACGAAACATCATATTTATTATATGTGTTTTTTAAATTATTTTAAATTTTTTAAATTTATGTAATAAAAAACTAATTAAAGAATAAATTTAAAAGATATCTAGTCGTATTATAAGCATATTTAGTGTCTCTAACTAAAATTTCTCAAACTTTTTTTTCAAAAATTAAGCAATTATTTTTATCCCTGAACAAAAATTAAAATTTTATAAACATTTTTAAATGTTAAATATACTTCTAAATATTGAATATGCTTTTGAAAATTAACACATTATATTTAAAGTGATGGAGGTAAGGAGTATCAATTGAAGAGAAGGAGTTTACATATGTTCCAATATAGATCTAGTTGTGGGGTTTGCTAGAATATTACAAAACCAAAGAATTAGCACGAAAAATGGGTGGTGTTTTGAGAAAAGTTTTAGATGTGAACTTTTTTTAATATAAAAGAAAAGGAGGAGTATAAAATAAAAATGTAGATCAATTTAGATGTAACCAAGCCACTGAGAAGAATTCTAATGATAGCAGGTTCGGATGGGAGAGTAATTGAATTAAAGCTGAGATATGAACGAATTGGCAAATTTTGTAATTATTGGCTTGCTGCAGACATGTGGGACATGAGGAGGTATGTAGCTGCCATGAGCAATTGAAGGATGCTGTGAACAGAGAAGTGGAGGAAGATATGTGGGGAGCATGGCTGCAAGCTGAACAGAGTAAAAGAAAGATAAGGACAAAAAAGCAAAGCAACAAATACTATAACAGTAGGGAGGAGACAAAAGGAGTATCCCGAAACCAGAATCCTACTCCAGTTAACCTGCTTAAAGGCCTATCAAACTTATCAGTGAAAGAAAAAGCTAATAGAGAGTAAGGAGGATAAAGAGATCCAAAGTCAGCTGAAGATACAAGGAGAAAAGCGGAAATTCAGGTGCTAAAGAAAATCGTTGTAAATGAGAATGTTTCAGATATTTTTTTGCTGGAAAATGCGTCAGAAGTGCAAAAGAATCAAGAGTTCCAACAGCAAAATCAATTTTATTTTACTAGTGTAAGAAATAAGGATAATGTAAAAACTGGAGGGAGGCAAAATTTGAAACAAATGGCAAAAAAAAATCAGAAACAAAGTTCCTTTGCCGGATCTAAAAGAAGCATAGAGGATATGGAGAAGAGGAAAACAATAATTGGAAATAAGAAACTTTGTCAATCAGGAGAACAATCTATGGAGATGGGACAGGGTACCACCCGACAAGAGGCACCCAACGTTCTATGAAGATGATCATATAAAATTGTCAAGGTTTGAAAAAATTCCTGACAATTCACAGCATGAAAGGGTTTTGTAAAATCCATTCTCTCGAGGTATTATTTTTGAGTGAGACTAAAAATATCACCATGAATGTGGAGAAGATTGTTAGAGCCGCTGATTTTTCTAATTTATTCTATGTTGAACCAAGAGGACAGACGGGAGGTTTGGTGGTGGCTTGGAAGGAGGAGGTGGTAGTGCAGATTTGCCACCACAAGAATTTCTACATTCACTACAAATAGAAAGATTCTAAACTACAGAATGTGTGGAATGTGATTGGAGTTTACTTGAGCACAGATGATAGGTTGCGGAGTGAGCAGTTTAACAGTTTACTAGAGGTGCGTGATTCGTGTAGTAATCTTAATCTAATTATTAGAGATTTCAATGCAATAGTGGCACAACATAAGAAAGAAGGTGGAAGAGTTAAATCAGCAATTTTAATACAGACCTTCATAGAATTTATTAATGGAGGAAGCCTATGTGATCTTGGGTATGAGGGTCTGAAGTATACTTAGTCTAATAGACAGTTCGATAGTGCGCTGGTCAAAGAGAGACTAGAACGAGCATTGGTGTCTACTGAGTGAAGAAATTCTTATGCAAGGGCCTTAATATCGCATCTAAGTGAAGTTGGATCAGGCCATTTTCCTTTACTCCTAAATTCAGATGCAATGTCGCTTAAACCCGAGAGGAGATTTAGGTTTTACAAGCGATGGTGCGAGAAGGAAGAAGTGGTTGGACTAGTGAAGGCAGTATGGGCTATAGAAGTAGAAGGATCTCCAATGTATAAGTTATTTCAAAAATTAAAACAATGCAAGCATGCTATCATCAATTGGTAGAGGAGAACGATCTTAAACTCACAAACTCAAATTGCTCTACTCTTAGATAAGTTGGAAGAGAAAGGCAGAGGTATAGGGGCGAATGAGCTGGTCATTCATCAATTGGAGGAGGAGCTAGAGAAGGCTTACATAATGGAGGAAAGGTACTGGAAGAAAAAATCCAGGGTCTAGTGGCTCAAGTGGGATGATAACAACATAAAGTTCTTTCATTCCAAATTTCACTCAAGAAATAGAAAAATAAAATCTGCAGAATGACAAATGATGAAGGGGGAGCAGATCAGATCCAGAAGAAATAGCGGGCATTGTTTAAAATTATTTTGAGAATTTATTCAAATCCTTTAATCCAAAAGACACTATGGCTGAAATAGAGGATGTGCTAGTGAAAATTGAAGCCAACATCAATCGAAGACTCACTAGAACAGTTACAAAAAAGGAGGTAAGAGATGCTTTTTTTTTTCAATAAATTCTTTTTCTGTCCCAAGAGATAATGGTTTTATTGTTAAATTTTATCAATTTTTTTTGGACATTATAAGCAAATTCGTCCTATTAGTCTGAGAAGTATTTTTTATAAAATTATTTTCAAGATTCTGGTGCATAGATTACAGAATTTCATGGATAAAATTATTAGCTCAAACCATAGTGCATTCATCAAAGGTCGACTTATTAGTGATAATGTGCTAATTTCTCATGAGTTCATGCACTTTCTAAAGAATAAATAGTTTGGAGAGAGGGAGATGGTTCTCAAATTAGATATGAGTAAGGCATATGATAGGGTAGAATAGAGTTTTGTCTGGGTTATGATAGAGAAGATGGAATTTTACAAAAAGTGGGTAGACTAGATGAAGCAGTGTGTGATGACAATCTCTTATTCTGTTACTATGAAAGGACAACCTTATGATTTTTTTCAAACCATATAGAGGATTGCAGAAATGTGATTCTCTCTCTCTCTATTTATTTTTTGTGCAAAGGGACTTTCCCATCTACTCTATAGAGAAAAATAGAGGCAAGAAATTGTTGGCTTGAGACTTAATCGCAAATACCCAGCTATTAGTCACCTATTCTTTGCAAACGACTCAATTCTGTTTTGCAGAGCTACAGTAGAGAATTATCAACACATATTGAGTGTGCTATATACCTATTCCCGGATTAGTGGTCAAGTCATTAATTTGGACAAATCATCAATTTTTTTCAGCTATAACACACCAAAAAATATAAAGAATCAACTAGCGGATGAATTACAGGTGCCTCATGTAGAAAATCAAGACAGATATTTGAGTCTCCCTTCCGTGATTAACAAGTCGAAGAAAGCTACCTTTAATTATATTAAGGATAGAGTTTCTAAGAAGTTTCAGCAGTGGAAACGATCCTTGCTATCAACTAGTGGCAGAGAAGTACTTATCAAAGCGATCACAACTGATATTCCTATTTATATTTTAAGTTGTTTTAAATTTTTAGAGATCTTATTGAAAGAACTTCACAAGATGATCATGCAGTTTTGGTAGGGACAAAAAGGAATAGAAAAAAAGATGCACTGAATTAAATGGATTGTAATTTGTAGACTAAAGTTTTAGGGAGATTTAAATTTCAAGAAATATGGCTATGCTCGGGAAATAGAATTGGAGGCAACTGACCAGACCTGATTTACTAATTTCAAGAGTATACAGAAACACATACTTCTGGTATTCAAACTTTCTACAAGCTGACTTAGGTAAAAATTCCTTTTGGGATGGAGAAGCTTGTTAGAGGGAAAGAAAATGATAGAAAAAGGACTTATTTAAAAGATAGAAAGAAATAACTCAATAAAGGTTATGACAGATACTTGGATTAAAATTTTTTCATCACTAGCTATAATTACTCAAACAAACAGCTATCCACAAGTAGAATGGATTGAACAATTAATGATAGAGTACAAAGAATAGAATCATCAAGCAGTAAGTCAGTAATAGCATAATTCAGCCCAAAAATTACCCAAGCAATCTTACAAACCGAAATTACAACGGGAAAGATAAACTTACCTGATCATTGGAGAGAAAAGGCTTGTACATTGTATCTTCGAGGTATAAGGTAGCTCATCAGTTTTATCATTCACTACTAGAGGTGCTTCCAGATCAATGTAAGTCAAAAAAATTCTGATCTTTCTTGTGAGATCTGAAATGCCCACAAAAAATTAGAGTTTTCTTATGGAGAGTATTTCACAATGGATTATCTGTTGGAAGAAGACTCCATGAGAGGTTACTGAGATTTTTTCAATCTATTTGAGATGTGGCCAGGAGGAGGAATCACTTCAGCATTGTTGGCTGACCTGCCCATGGGGGACGACAACCTGAAAAAATTTTGGTGTGACACCCATCAACGTGGACGTTGATGCTGAAATGTGGAAATGGTGGCTTAAGCTCCATGAAAATTTGGAAGGGAGCAGAAATGAGAGGAAGAAAATTCAGTTTATATATGAGAGGAAGAAAATTCAGTTTATATATCACCTCTTGTGACAATTGTGGATAGTAAAAAATAAATTAATTTTTTAAGGAGAAAGAATTAGCCATCAGCAAATTTTAGAGGCAACAATTAAGTTGAAAAATGAATTTTAAGCACCAACAAGAGGAGAAAGATGAAACTCCTCGAAGACTACATCAATCTTTCTCATTAAGTTTATTTTCTTTCACTTTTTTAAATTTTTTCTTTCTTTTAAGTGATATCATTTCAGATTATAGGATATCTCATCTTTATTTTTGTATGAAGTCCACTATAGATCCAATCTTTTAAGTTTCATTCAATAAAATTTTTATCTTTAAAAAAATGAGATGCCACATAAATGCTAACGGCATAGTTTTATTTTATTATCATAACGTAACAAATTTAGCACAATATGTATTACTTTAGTATATCAAAAAGATTTGTTGTTATTTATGGGATTAAGTATTTTTTATTATCCTAACGTCTTTAGTCAAAATTAAAATCGTCTTTATCTTTTTCTTTTATTAATATCATCATTAACGTTAAAAATCGTTTTAAATTTTTTTTTAGACTAAACTGCCCTTTAATAAANATCTCTTTTTGCCTTAACTCTCCCAAAAAAAAAAAAACAAAAAACAGAGAAAGAATATATATAATTAAAAATCTTTTTGTAGAATTAAATTATTACATAAATGAGCTAATAATATTATTTTAAGCCAAAATTTATCATAACACATCTAAAATAATATAACAGTACACAATATTTTTTGAACACGTCAACTCATATATAAGGGAAAAAAAACCAAATACACAGTAGAGGAAGTTATTTAGCCATCGATTTTGATAAATTGTTTTACAATTTGAAATGTCCAACAAAAAATAATAATACTTATATAAATAAACATGATTGTACAATAAACATTGAAAAAAATTTTGAAGAAAGGAATACATTCTTTGAAAGTATGATAATGATTAGTACACGTTAGCATAAAGACATTGATAATATATATTAATTGTTTTAATAAGGAATAATTTAATCCAATAAAATTAGAATTTTGTTTTGATGTTGTTAATGTGTATTGAGATGTATTTTAGTTTTATTTTTTATTTTTGAATTAAATTTAAATGATCTGATTTTTAGTATTTTTTTAATTTGTATTTTAAAATTAAAAAAATGTTTAAATATTATATCTATTTGTTTATAAAAAAATGTATTTTAAAATATTATATCAATCTGGTCACACGACCAGATTATATATTGGATCACTGATTCAACCGGTGAATCACTAATTAAACCAATTTATCCGATCTAATTAAATATAAATATAAAATTATAACAAATAAGCTTAAAATTAAAAGTTTAAAAGTATGTCTTCACAAACATACCAACAAAAATTAAGTATTAGTTATTAAACATAACTAATATTACAAAAATATATAACAAATTGATCACTAATATAAAATATTTTTTCAATTTAAATAAAAAAGAAAAATATAACACAATAAGTAAATTAAAGTTCAATGATAATTTATGACAACAAAAAATTTAACTACAAAGCTGATGTATGATTTACAGCAACAAAATCATATTCTATAAAATGACTGAAATTCTCTTAACAATAACAGACTTAAATTAACTGCATTTGTTGCAAGCCTTGTTGTCACCACACTTGAATTATGTTCCTTTTCATTGAACCATCTTACTTTATTCCTCAATATACCTACCATAAACAAATCAAATTCATATTAACATTACATGTTTGTTTTAACATCAATTAATTAGTATTAGTCACTTAATTTAAGTCCATGCAAGCATTCTTCTAACCTTAGTGGTAAGCTTCTCATCCATACTGAAAAAAGTAATGTTAAATTAAATATGTAACAATTGTATAGAGTCCAGTTCCATTATATATAAACACATACTCCTTGGTTTTCTTTTCCATGGATACATAATTAATATAGTAAAAAATTTCAATCATGTTACTCATCACAATTGTAAATATTGGACCAATGAATTTGGAGAGAACAAAACCAACAAATTCAGCTCATTGATAATTTTTAGCAACAAAAATTTTACCTCCAAATATAATTTACAGCAACAGAAAATTTAGCTAAATCATTATTTCAATAACACAACAATAAATTCAACCACCAATGATGATAATCAGCAACAAGTGATGATTTTTAGCAAAAAAAGCTTAGTCATATTTTCAGCAACAAATTCAACTTTCATCAACAAATTCAAGGCATAGTTATGATTTACAACAATGAAATTAAAATAAAAAAGAATATGGCCGAAGAAAGCTCACCTGTCCAGAGACCAACTACTGGTAAAGGAAGCTCACAAATTGACGGCCGAAGACGATAATGACCAAATGCTAGTTCCGTCTGATTTTGCCATCGGCGAAGACGAGTACAGGGAAGACAACGAATGAGTGCGAGATGGTGACGACACAAAACGAGAAGACCTCTTTGAGACAATGAGTGCGAGACTGAGAGAGAAGTGAGAGACTGGAGATGAGTCATGAGAAAGCTTGAGTGTGACACCATGAGAAAGCTTGAGCGAGGCAAGAGGATTTTGTTCAGAGTTTAGAGAAGTGAGTGAGAGAGCTTGAGCGAGGGTGAGGGGTTTCTTAAGAGTTCAAATTAGGGCATTAGGGTTGGGATGACGGGCGTCCTTGAAACGACGCAGTTTTCCAATTTTTTTTAAATTGAACATGATCAGGTCCGGGTTAGATGAACCGGCCAAGTCACCAGCTTTCACAAAATCCGTCCGGGTCAAATCGGTTTTTACCCTGTTCAATGCTTAAGCGATTCAATGAGTGACTTGGTCTGGCCAGATGACCGGATTTTTAGTCGAACCGGTCGGATCGAGTTGAGTTTGATAACTATGGTCTACAATACTAGAGTAGTAAAAGCCCTTTTTCGATCCCTAACCATTTACTCGATGGATATTGTGCCTCGTAACAATTATGAAAACACAAATCGGTCCTCACCCACCTTTGTATTTGTTCAATTTAGCCCCTGCAACCAATTAGCAGTAGGTCACACTTTGACGTGTCAAGTAACATGTCTTCGTGGCTTTGTGTCCTTGGTAATTGGGACAAATCACCCCCTTAAGTCCCTCAATTTCTCAATCATCCAGCATGATTCCTCCACCGCTTCTCCTGCTCTCTCGCACTGCTGCCTCCTCCCTCTCCCTCTGAAACTCTCTCTCTCCCTTCACCTAACTCCTCGCTGCGCTAAAAACCTACGTCTCCGATCCAAAATAAAGCGCAAGAAGTGGTCGGAGTAGGAGGAACAAACCCTCCTATCCAAGTACTCTGAATAACTACTCCGCTTTGGCACTCTCGTTAAGCTCAACACCCATGAAAAGAAGTTTAAACTCGTTGCCGACCACGTTAACTCCCTCCACCACCACTGCCATCCCTTCGCCTTCCCTTTCACGTGATCATGGTGTAACATCTCCATAAAGGTTCGTAACATCTCCATAAAGGTTTATAACATGCGCCACCAATATCTCAGCGTCAAGCAGAAGATCCAAGCTCTCTCAGCTCACTCTTTCAACTGGTCCGATGGTCTCTATCACCGGGAGAATTTTTTTTATTACAAGGAAGTCTTCAGAGATATTCCTTCATCTCCCTCGATGCAAGAAATGGTTCTATATTTGTTGTTTTGTTGCGGAGCTTTAGATTTTTGAGTTCTGATGATGATATTATTAATGACGATGATGATTGTGATGAGGATGAAGAGGAGTGTAAGTGCAATGGTGATGATTTTGACGATGATTCCGGAGAGGACATGAGACGAATTGGGGGTGTTGGAGCTAAAGGAGGCGGTGGGAAAGAGGGAGGAGATCAAGGATGAGGGAGAGAGAGTTTTTGAGGGAGAGGGAGGAGGCGGCAGTAGAGAGAGAGCGGGAGAAACGGATGAAGGATTATGCTGGTTGGTCGAGGGACTCAGGAAGTGATTTGTCCATATTAAGAAGGAGACAAAGCTATGTGACACATTATCTGACATGTTAGCGTGTGACCTACTATCAACTGGTTGCAGGAATTGGATTGAATAAATACAAAAGTGAATGAGGAATCAATTTCTAATTTTATAATTGTTAAGAGGCCTAATGTCCATTGGATAAATGATTAGAGACTGAAAAAGATTTTTATTCATAATATATTACGGGTTAAAAAATTTATTAAGAAAAGCTTTACAGTCAACATAATAATACCCTCTACTCGAGCAGAATTATCTAAAAGATACATGTGGTTGTTGAATGTTGATAATGTGTGTGCGAAGTGTTTATTCTTTATGGATACTTGATATTTGATAATGTGTGTATAATATTGTTATACTTGTAATGAAGGCTTATTAATTATATATGAGTAATGAGATGCAAATTGCAATTAATTTCATACAAATTCAGGAAAGGGTTTCAAACTTTTCAGTGTGGTACTGTACATGATGATAATGCTTTTTGGATGTAGCTTATTAAGAAGCATCCCTTGCATTTCTGGGAAATGCTTGCATGCCTTTTTCTTTTCGTTTTTTGATATGTTTTCTAAAGATTCTTAGATTCTCACTGAACTTTTGAAATTTACATGAAAGGATCCAAAGGTACAAATTAAAAGGGTTCGGTTTTGTTAGGTTCATGTGATTGAAATTGAGAAGAGCTATCCAACACTATAAATGGACTGTGGACCTGCTTTCTGGTCACCTTCCCCTTTTCAACTTTCACGCCTTTGTCTCCCAAAAATTGAAAAATGAAAGAAAATATCCCAATTAATGTTTAAATTGGTCATCAATCATCATCACACATAAGTTAATAGCGAAATTTGGTTCACAAAAAATACCAACGAAAATTAAGTTAATTTTTCTGTTAATTTTTTGTTAATGTATATTAACGTTAAATGTTATGTGACATTTTTTTATATAATATCTTAGCAGTATGATACGTTAACAAAAAATTAATTATTAAATTATTAATTTGATTCACATTGATATTTTTTAGGAATTAAATTTAAACACTAAATATTTTGAAAATTATTTCAATTATTGACTCAAACTCTCCGAATTATTAGATTAGATACTTCTTATATATTGCAAAAGAACAAAAAAATCAAATGAAGATATAGATATGTATGTGCCTATGTGGTGTATAAAATATAACATTATTTATGTATTTTTTTAATAGTTTAAAATTTTAGGAGAAAAGTAATTTAGTACTACATTATATTAATATATCTATATAGCACTATTTGTTTTTATTAGACTTCAACGATCTTTTAGTTGACGAAATAAGATTATTTTAAGTAGAATATTCTCGTAGTTTTGTTGTTGGAAAAAAATTGCATATGTAACTTTTAAAGTTAAAACAAAAATGATAAAAAAAAGAGATTTTAAATATGTATCACATGATAAGAAAAATAATAATAAAAGTTATTAATTTTTTATAATAAATATAAAATAAATATATTAAAATTTTATATTTTATATTTTTTAATTTAAAATCTTAACATATATATTAAGAACACAAGTTAGATAAGTCCATAAAAAAATTATGAATATTTAGATTAGTAGTGCAATTCAAGATCAAGTTTTGTTTTCTTCTACGCTGAAATTTAAATGCACAAGTTACCATACTCGCTTTTATTATTTTAGGAGAACGTTTTCAACTGTAACCTTTTTTTAGTACTCTATCAAAATATTCGGTCTTTTAATATTAATAATATAATTTAGGAGTAGCTTTAATCACGGACGAAGAAGGAAGCTACGCCACTTAAATAAATTAAGCATTAAATTAAAACTCAACACAATCAATGAATCAAAGGGACCAATCTATTTTATCTTTGGATACTTAGGTAATAACATCAAACAAACCACCCTTTTTTTTAAAAAAATATTTAATAACTAAAAAAATTTAGTCAACATTAATCAGAATTTATTTTATTTAATATTTATTAATTATTATAGGAATTAATAAATATTAAATAAGATAAGTTTTATTTTTTTTATCTTTCTAATATTACCATGTTTTTCTGAACACATATAATGTATTGTTTGTTATAGTAGTATAAAAACTTGTATCGTTATATAATTAACATTTTTTAAGTACATGGACAAATTATTTGTAAAGAGCTCATACCCATGCATTATGGTAATTTTACCTAACGGATTTTAGTAACATTTAAATAACCTAAATTATATATATATATGTGGTGACTTTTAAAAAGTGCACCCTTTTAAATAAAATGTTCACTTTTGAGGATGAAACATTATTGTAAAAGCTAGTTACCATGATGATACACAAGTGTTGAGTGGTGGGTATGACTTATCTAAGCATGTATATTAGAAGTGCATATATAATAATGATGCAAACTTTGCTTAAAAGCCTTGGGATTTTGCTTTTGAAAGTGGGAGTAACATACATTGTGAATCTTTTTCCAATTACTAACAAGATCAACTTTCAACAAACTATATATGTTGGTTGATTATTAATGTTATATATATGGTGGTGGAATAATTCTATTTGTATTGGTGTCAACTCTACTCTTAAGTCTTACCTTTATTTTATATTATTAACACTATTTTTTTTGGTTCTATTTAATTTTTTCAGTATTTAGAATCTATTAAACATGTGATTAAAAATGGGTCACATGTATAAACTCTTAACATTGATTTTCTTTAATAGATTTCATATCCAAAATCTTAAATATGAAGAGAGTTAATTTGTGTCTAATAAAAATAAAATACAAAAAGTAAAGGTCATTTATCATATTTAAAGAGAAAATTTCACTCTCCTCTACCGTGATATGCTAAAATGATATTTTTCTTTCTCTTATTTTATAAATATACATTTTTTTCTCTTCTAACTTTAAAAAAAACTCCTCTTTAATCCATTTTAAACTTTTTATGTTAACTAATGTTAACTTTATTCATTTTTTAAAAAAATATCCATTAGTAAAAATTTTATTTTTTATCATTAAATTTTGCTTACTAAAATACTCTTTAATAAATTATTCTTTTATTGATTAAATTGTATTTTTAAAAAAAATTAATAATTATATTATTTTTGTCTAAAATATCTTTCAATAATTTTTTAATTATTAAATTATAATTTTACCAAAATTTTCGTTAACAATTTTTTTATATTTTACTATTAATTTTTTGATATCTATATATATTATTTTAACATTAAATAAAAAATTTTAGTAAGATTATTTTTCAATATCAATATATATTAATTGTTATACATATTAATAGTAGTAAGATTTTTTTATTTAATATTAAAATAATATATATTGATATCGAAAAATTAATAGTAAAATATAAAAATAATTTTTAATAAAAATTTTGGTAAAATTACAATTTAATAATTAAAAAATTATTAAAGAATACATATCTTAGAAAAAAATAATTTAATTATTAATTTTTTTAAAAGTATTTTTATAAAAATAAAATTTAATCAATAAAAAATAATTTATTAAAAGGTATTTTAGTAAGCAAAATTTAATAATAAAAATAAAATTTTTGTTAATAGGTATTTTTTCAAAAAATAATTTATTTTTTCTTAAAAAATGGATAAAGTTAATATTAATTAACACAAAAAAATTTAAAATGGATTAAAGATAAGGTTTTTTAAAAATTAGAAAGATAAAAAAGATACATTTATAAAATAAAGCGGAGGAAAGTGTTATTTTAACATCTCGTAGAAGATGAGAGTGGAATTTTCTCTATTTTAAAATAACAAGTTGATCTTTCATTATTTAGGCTAAGTTAACAAATGAAAAATTTCTTACAGGTGCAATATGCTTAATTTGTTTTCTTATATTGGTAATTGATAAAATTTTAAAATAAAAAAGAATAAAAAGACATGTTATATATACATATATATGTGATGGATATGTCGCTTTCGAATTGGGACCATCCCAGAGATTTTGGTTGTCGCTTAAGTACGCTTTGGTATGTTTTGCTTGTAAAGGGCGTAAGTCTCTGAATTTGGTATGAGTTACTTTTATTAATTCCACTATAGCTAGTTTATTAATGGATTCGGTTATAGACTTAACTGCCATATCTTTTGGTTGGTAGTCTTCAAATATGATTTCCCTCACCTGTCGAGGAGTGGGTTTAATTTCTCATTTTTGGACCCACCAAATGAACTACTCTTGCTAAATGGAACCTTATAATAAGTCTTAAGACACCTACTAACTAACCTCCCTCAGCAAGGTACAGGATGGTGAATTATTTTGTCAAGAAAAGGGGAAAAAAAAAAAGCCTCTCTCTGTTGCCAGAACCAAGTTGCTGGGGGAGAAATAATTATTTATCTATCCTTCTATACTATATATATACAACACTACTAAATATTCACTAAAATCAACAATAAAAATTATTTATTAATATAAAATATATATATTAAAATATATAATATATATTGAGTTAAACAATACATATATTTATATACATATACATAATACTTGATTTTAATATATCCATAATATATTATTCGTAAATAATAAAAATACAAAAAGAATTGGTGTCTATTTTTTTTCTAAAATTCCTTTTATTATATATAATTCATAAAAGATGTTATTTTTTAAGATTTGAATTCAAGACTTTTGTTATTATCAACAACTTATTATCTCAACTAATTCAACTTTTATTATTTTATATATATTTAATAGATAAAAGAATGAACAAATAGTGCCTATTAATACATTAGTTAAATATAAAATCAATTATGTAGATTTATTTAATAAATAATTATTTAAAATTAAAAATAGTTCATAGTATAATATTAGAAAAAAAATATTTATGATACAAAAATTTAAAATTTGATCCTTGTTGCATTTTTTTAAATAAATATAATTTCAACACGAGGTATAAATGTGGTTAATTTTTTTGGATATTGGATAAAAATTGGTGTAATCCTTTAATATTGGAAGTTATAATATTTTACAAAATTTTGGGGGCTATAGAATTTGCAGAGTGCGAATTGTCAGATTAATTTTTTTAATTTATAAAGACAATATTCAGACTGTGTATTGTATTATTTTAATATTAAATTACAATACGCAAACTGCGTATTGTATTATTTTAATATTAAATTACAATACACAGTCTGCGTATTGTAAATACATAGTTTGCGTATTATCAATACAATACGTGTTCTGCGTATTGTGCTTGCACAGAGCAGCGCCCCCATAACACTGTAAATCTCTATTTTTTGTAACATTAACGTAAAACTCTCTCCACTCTTCCATATTAAAATAAAAAATTCAAAATGTCTTTATGTATGTATAATTTAGGAATGATAAAACTTTTTAAGACATAATAATTCTAACATTGGCAATTTTATTATGCGAAAAGAGAGATAAAAATCCCCTCCTAAAAAGATTCGAGGATAGGATGGAGAGTAGGAAGACACTCCGTATTCCGTTCTAATCCGCTGATATATATCCTTGTTATAATCTGCGTGTTAAGTGAAAAAAAAATTGCATAAAATAATTTATTAGAGAAAAAATTCATCATACATATACTTCATTTATAACACCATATCACATAAATTTTATATTTAAGCTGTAAAACAAAGGTGATGTGATATTATGACCTTTAAAATAAAATATATACATAAATATAATTAAAAGAATTTGTAATTAGGAGCCTTGAAGAAAAGTTGAAGGAAAACTCGTAGAAAAAAAGCGCATCACACTAAAAAATATAAAACCAGGTAAAAAGAAAATGATAAAACATGAATATATAAAGAATAGAGTACTAAAATAATAGAATAGTTCTTAACGCAACCTACGAAGCTAAGGCTGGACACACACACGCAAACCTGTTTCTCCATGTCGACCTTTAAGAGAGACAAACACAAGTTATATATACATAGGAGAGTTTATAAATATAAATATATAACTAACCATTCAAAATATAACAACCTAAAGCTAAACTTTGCTTGCTCAGAAACTCTAGACGCTCAACGAGGTGCCTCTTGATCTGCATCTGAAAAATGATAACATCTGTATGGAATGAGAATCGGAGGTTCTCAGTATGGTAATGGTGCCAACACAGGTAATAGATAAGGTCCTGGAAAAGTTAGAGGCAATCCTAGAATTTCGACACTCAGATTTAAAAATTAGAGTTATAAAATTAAACCAGAAATCAAGTAAACTATCTAAGGTACTCAGGTTCTAATCCAAATATAACTTAACATTTCAATCTCACTCTCCTCCAACCCTTTGAAACTCCAGTGAACTGCCTTCGTCACTCTTCTGCCAGACAAAATATCTCTTAGTTGCATAGACATACAAAGAAAACACAAATAGAATACAGTTACAGCAGGTAGAACATATAGCAAATAGGCATGGTTAAGCAAATAAGCAAACCCAAGTAATACACACCCAAACAAAATAGAAAAATGCATATGATGTATAGCTATCCTATGGCTGATGAGTCTCATCTGTTGGTTATATAGCTAAACCCCACATGTCCGATAACTAACTCTGGACATACAGTCCCTTCGTGCTCGCATCCTCAAGATTCTATGCATATATATCTATATCAATCATCAAATTCCATCTCATTGGGGGAATTTTCGGGGAGTTAAAGTGCCCAACCACATCTTGCGATTTAGGGTCAACAAAGTATCGAGTCTCAACCTGGAGCGAGTGGTGGCTAGCCACTGTGTCTACCCAGAAAAACTCATATCTCAGATAATAGAAGTGCAATAAGCCATATATTTATTCAAATTCATTCAATCATCATCATACGGTCGTCATTCATTTCATAATCAGCATTTCTGTACTTCTCAAACTTACATAATCACTTCATAATCTTTTTCACTCCCAAGTTACCTCTCTCTTTAAATTTACCCTTTTTCCTATGATTAGGAATTAAATTTGGGACTTTAGAAGATAACTATAGAGGTTTAGAAGTTAGAAAATAGGTTGAAAACACACTTTTTCCAAAAATAGGGGTTCTGCGTACGCATGTCATGTTTTGTGTACGCGGGGGTATCTTTTGCCATCTCGTGTACGTGACCCTTGTCCGTGTATGCGAGTCCCTTGGAGAGGGAGGCCGTCCCGCGTCGCGTGGTACTGCCCGCGTATGCGAGACTGTAAATCTATCATTTTCGCGTACGCATGCACACTCCCGCATACGCGGCACGTCTGGGCAGAGCCCAGGGTTCACATCGCGTGTGTGTTTGCGTACGCATGCCCATCAGAAGTGTAAAAAAGCTATTAAATTCTGCAGAAATCACTTTTGTACACCAAATTTTTTATGCGCATAACTTTTTCGTTAAAAATCTTTTTTAGTCCATTCTTCAAACGACATAAACTTTACGAACCAAATTTTCATTTGAAAATGTTTGATAAAAATTGAGGGTCCGAAAGCCTAGTTATGGCCCACCGAATTTTGGTCAAAAATCAAGTTGTTACCATAATTACCAAACCTCTATTTTTACCAAAAACCTCATTCAACCTAAAGTTTCACACTTCAAACAACATCATTTATGACCAAAACAACTCCATAACCAATCTATCTCATCCACAACACACCAATACTCCATTATATCAATTTCATTCCAAACATTCCACATTTCAAACAACATAACTCGTATATGTATGTATGAACATCACAACTCATAATCATCATCCTTATCAATCATTATCACAAACTCATAACAAACTTAAGATTTCACCAAAACTACTAACATTAGCAAGTTCACAACATTAAACCTATCCTACAGTTAACTAGCCTAAGTTTTCACATTACATTATATATTATCTACGAGAAACTAAAATCATACATTAGCCAATTCGTCTCTAATCTTAAAATGCCACAATAATCACTATTCCACAAAAGTCCAAGATTCCAAACGTACATCAAATACAAAACCCAGCCTCTAATGTCCAAAATCAAGCTTTCAACACCACCAATTTGTCTCTAAAACTTTTAATTCAATCTAATACCATATAAATATTACTAAATCAATATAGGATTTGCTATACCAATAATTTCACAAGAGTTAGAGGTTTCTCACCTTACCAACAGAAGTTAGGGACAAGATCCAGCAAGCTCACAAGGTTAATTTGATCCTAAACACCAAAATTCAATAAAATCTCCACACTATTGCTCCAAATTTTCAAAATTAAGGGGGTGAGCAACTGGGCAGGGAATGAGATTTACTTAACACTTTGTTTAGTTAGATTTAAAGAGCTCGACGCGGTGGTCGCGTGGTCGTAGACAGTGTGACAATCAGAGCTCTAGATTGAAAGTTATGATGAAATAAAATTTGGAGCCAAGTGTTTGATATGTTCTTCCCCTTCTCCCCTTTGTGTTTCAGCGTGATTTGATAGAGGATAAATGTCGGTTAAGAAATGACCAAAGGATTTTCTAATTCAATGTCGCAAAGTATAGTTCCAACCGACAAATTATCCTCAAGTCAAAGTTTAGAAGAATGTCACAACAAACAATCAAATCAATAACAGGGAGTAAAATCTCGGGACGTCTTCCCTAGGACTTGCAACATGATGCACATCATTGGTTAGGAATTTTTTCGGTTTTGGATTGCTTGCGAAAGAAGTAAAATGACAAGTATATAGAAACAACAAACAACTAACAATTAAATTGAGATAACTAGAAATATCAATCAAGCATTTCTTAACTAACAAGCATGCATCAAGATAACTACAACTAAAAACATATATGAATAAGAGATATGGAATTAAAATGAGAAAAATAGGAAGCCAAGACTAGTAAAGGTGAATGACAATCAATCAATATAGAGACCTTGGCTAGGGGTGAGAATTGGTGTTCTTATCCTCATTATCATTACCAATTGTGATAGAAATTGTCTATAGCTTTCACTTAGTTATCATCTAACAAATGAAGAAAAGTCAAGTGAATACAATTAACTTGAATTCATAAGTCCTAGTCAACTCCTAGTGAAAGACTAGCTTTAGTGAAGTTCAAGCTAACTAGCACCTTCCAATTACCAATCCACATTAGGATTTGACAATTCAAGAGTTTCCAATACTCAATCCCAAAGCCAAAAGTAAAAATCTACTCCATAATCATAAGATGCATTTTCACAAACACCTTATGTGTACTAAAAGAAGACATTATAAAATTGAAAAATAGATCTAAATCAAAGCTACCCACTAACAATAATTAATAATAACACACACCAAATAACACCAATGAACATGAAAGAAAACTCAATGCATTAATAGAAATTAATTCCAACAAGATCCAAATTCAAAACTCAAAATTACTAAAGTTGTAAGAGTGCTAAGTAAAATTAAAGAGTAGAAATTACAATTAAAGCAACAAGAACTGAAATTAACAAGGATCTAATCCAAGGATTCAAGTAAAAATAGACAAAGAATCCTAAAACCTAGAGGGAAGTAAGAGTTTCTCTCTCTAGAATTCAAAAACTATGTAAAAAACTAAACTAATGGCATGTATCTCCCATCCTCCTTCACTCCCAATCTCTAATCTGCAGAATAGGCTTGAAACTGGGCCAGCAGGAGCTCTAAAATTGCCTCCAGTGTGTTCCCTTTTGTGAGGTACGTGCTGCTTGTCACGCGTATACGTAAGCCACGCGTATACGTCAATACTAGCTTCTCAATTCTTCTATTTCTTGTGTTCCTTCCACCTTTGCATGCTTCCTTTCCATCCTCTAAGTCATTCCTGTGCTATAAACCCTGAATCACTTAACAAACGTATCACGGCATCGAATGATAATAAGAGAGGATTAAAAATTAGCATTTTTAAGGCCTAAGAAGCATGTTTTGAGCCATAACTCACAATTAGGAAGAAATCTTAAAAACATGCAATTTATGTGAATAAGTGTGACAAGAGTTGACAAAATTCACTCAATTCAATCTAAAATAAACCATAAAATTATGGTTTATCATGCTTTCTTTCAGTTTGGGGAAGGAAGAGCTGAGCTCTTTCATTAAAATGTTATTGGGTTGGGCCTTGGGCCCGTTATGAGCCCAGTTGAACCAGTTCGGACCGACGGCCTAATTTGGGCCAGAATCTTTAAAATTAATGTCAAAATTCATATTTCTAATATTTCTACATCTCTAGATTAATAAAATTTAATTTTTTTAATTTGTTTAAATAATAATTAATTTATCGTCCAACTATTTATTAATTTTACGAGTTTTACGTAATTCATGATAATAACATCACTTCTATGAATCATTTTATATAGTATGACATTTTTTCAAGTTGTTGTTTTCAGAATTAGACATCATATCTGCATGTTAATTTCACTATAAAAGTTATCATTAGTGAAAGTTATCAAAAATAAATAGTGTGCACCTTGATAGCGTATAAGAAAAAGTGAATTAGTTAGAGTATAAGCTAGGTTGTTAAAAGTAGATATATGCACGTGAGTCAGTTAGTTAGAATCAGTTAGTTAGTTTTTGATGAACCAATTACAGTGTGACAGCTGGCCATCTTTCTTCCTATATATAGTCACTTCTCAACTGTATAGCTCAGCTTGTAGGTCATTTCATCATTGAATGAAATCAGATCACACTATTGTCTCTCTGCTCTTTTTCTTTCACTCTCTCTTTTCTCTCTTTCCTTACCTATGAAGCACGGACACTTTGCTGAGTTGTCGTGTCTGCATGTCAGGCACATTTCAGACACGACACTTATCCGACACACGTATCTGCTATGTCCAACTGTGTCTTAATAAAAAATAAAAATTCTTCTCCGGATATGCTTGGACACGCTGACACGCTTAAATACCATCATGTGTCAGCGTGTCCAATCTTATTCTTAACATGTATTCTTAAAATAAATTTAACAATAGTATATATTATTATTTATTAAAATAAAAAATGTTTTAAATACTTTATATATTTAAAATAAGACATTAAAAATAATTAAAAAATTAATTTATGTTTTAAGATCAATAAAATATCAAAATATCATTACAATTTATCTAAAAAATATTTTATATTTTATATATATGTGTGTCCTTGTGTCTTATAAGATTTTAAAATTCGCATGTCGGTGTATCCCGTATCGTGTTGTGTCTAGTGTCTGTGTCAGTATCCGTGTATCATAATTCCTTACACTTCTCTTGTCTAAGCTTGTTATCTTTCATGGTATCAGAGCTTTCTTCTCCTTCTTCAATGGCTACACGTCCATAAGCTAAAATCTCAAGCAATTTGACAAATTCAACACCTAACTTCACTTCTACACTAATATCAATGCAATTGGACGATGACAACTTCTTGCAATGAAAATATCAAGCAGAGTCTACTATCGAAGGGCATGATTTACTTCATCACATCACATGGACAAACTTTCCATCAATATTCAATGAAATAGGGCAATTAAATCCAGATTATGTAGTTTGGAAGAGACATGATGCATTATTAAAGTCTTGGCTTTTAGCTTCAATGACAAAGTCTTTCACTACTCGCATGGTAAGATGTACCTTTGCGTTTGAAGTCTGAAATAGATTAGAAGATCATTTTGTTTCACAAATTAAAGCTAAAACTATGTAATTAAAGCATAAATTGAGTTGCATTAAGATAGGTTCATCTGTAAATGAATATGTGTTGACATTAAAAGGAACAATTGATGCATTAGCATCCATAGGAGAACCTATGCATGAGAATGATCATGTGAATGCAATATTAAATGGCTTAATAGAGGAGTATGCAATAATAATCATTTCAGTTGTAGTAAGACCAGGAGGTATCATAGTTGAAAAACTAGAGGTGTTACTATTGTCTCATGAAAGTATGCTAGAGAGATTTAGAAAACCAGATATCCTTTATTGAAGCAAATATTGCTCAGAGTGCATCAAACTATTCACATAATTATAATACAAGAGGAGGTTTTCGAGGTGGAATCAACAGAGGAGACTATCATAGTAAATGAGGAGGCATGTTCAATAGAAGAGGCAGAAGCTTTTATGCAGAAAATGGGTAGCATAATAGTAACAGTCTAAGATCTGAAGGACGGTTCTATAATAGTGGAAGGTCTCAGAATAATGATGGCTCAAGATTTTATAGTAGCAATACATGAATCATGAAAAACAGCAAGCCTACAATGGTTCAAGAATGTCTAGTTATGAAATGCTAGTATGTCAAGTCTATAGCAAAATTGGGCACACTGCCAAGACTTGTTGGTATCAATATGAAAAAGGTGAAAGTTTAAGGACTCAGTATAAAGGCTCAACTTCATAGAAATTGCAAGGAGCTTAAGCGAATATGAGTAATGTGCTAGCCACACCAGCAACACTTCAATATCAAACATGGTATTCGAATTCTGGTACCACTTATCACTAACAGCAGATCAACAAAATCTGGTTGAAAGGGAAAATTATAAAGGTACAAATCAAGTCATAGTGAAAAATGGTTCAGGTTTGTATATTAACCTTGTTGAAAAGTCATTTTAAACCTGATTTGAGTAATTAAGAATTTTTGTTGCACAAGTTATTACATGTCCCTAATATCACAAAAAATTTACTCAGTGTGTACAAATTCTTTTGTGACAGTAATATCTTTGTTAAGTTTCATTCTAATAAGTGTTGTGTCAAATCCCAGGAAACTAAAGGAGTTGTGATCCACAAAAAATTTGAAAGATAAATGTACAAGTTTCTCAACTTCAATCGATCAAATTGCAAAGCTGCTTACATCTCTTCTGTGTCAAATTCTGATCAATTTCTCTTGTGGCATAATAGGTTAGGTCATGCTACTAATAATATTGTTTCTACTATTTTGAAGTCTTGTAATGTTGTTGTTACTTCCAATAAAGTCCTTTGGAGGCTTGTTGCCTAGGTAAGTCACATAGACTATCATATTCTGTCTCAAACACTGTGTACAATTTGCCCTTAAAGTTAATCTACTTAGATATCTGGGGACCAGCCCCTATGCCTGACTTGAATGGGAACTTCTATTTTGTTCTTTTATTGATACGTATAGTAAATTCACTTGGTTATATCTCGTCAAAACTCGCTCACAACTCAAATCAATTTTTAAAAATTTCCAACAAATGGTTGAATTGCAATTGAATTCTAAAATAAAAATGGTACAATTTGACAATACTGTTGAGTATGTAAGTTTGGCAAAGGATTTGCAGGTACAAGGTATTCCCCATAGGTTCTCTTATCCACATGAGCATCAGCAGAATAAGAGTGCAGAACAAAAATATAGGTATATGGTTGAAAAAGGCTTAGCAATGCTTGCAGGAGCAGGGTGCACCTAATTAACTGATTGCCAATAGAAGTCTTGAAAGGCCAATCACCTTTTGAGAAGTTGCTTGGGAAGAAGTTTGATTATGGAACACTTAAGATGTTTGGATGCCAATGCTTTTCTCATTTAAGGTCATATAACAAGCACAAACTAGATTTCAGGTTTGTTCCTTGTGTCCTTTTTGGGATACAGTTCAATACACAAAGAGTACAAATACCTTACTAAGCAAGAAAAAATAGTAATAACAAGTAATGTAATCTTTGATGAGCTACAATTTCCTTTCGAGAGTGACATTTTTCTTAACTTGCAGTCTCAACAAGCCTCTCTAGCTCTAGCCTTCCCTTTCCAGCTAGCTCCTTCTATTCCTCTCTTGAGAAATAATCCTTCCCCTTCTCACCACCTCTGTTAACTTCCTTTACTTCTAGCCATTCTCTTTCTGTTTTCCAGCCTTCTCTCCAACCTATTCCATTAGAATTATCACCTTCTCATACACAAGTCTTATTATCTTCATCTCCAGCAAGCATTCCACAATGCAATATGTCTCCAGTCAATATCACTCCCAATTCACAATTTTACCACTCTACCAACCTTTTCACCAACAGCTCCATCCAATACACCAATTTTGGTTTCCATTGCAGATTTGAAAATAGTCCTTCAGAATGCTCATCCCATGATTACCAGGAGCAAGAATGGAATTTTTAGACTCAGAGCCTTTTTAGCTGTTGTTGCGCCCATAACTATTAAAGACGCACTGGTTCTATAACACCTTATTACCTTAAGCCTTACCTCTAGCCATAAAGCAAATGGCGACAAAGCTCCACGACAGTTCTAAAACTCATACAATAATATTTATCAAAGAATATAATATACTAGAAGCCCGATGAAGGAATAAGAATCCAAAGACGCAGAAAACAGAGACACAAAAGTACGAAACGTTCACACGTGATAACTAAAGTGCAAAGGTAGGAAAAGATATCATAGATACAAGATAAACAAGGTATACAAACACACACACACACACACACACACACACACACACAAAAATAACAAAAGGGGAGCTAGTTATAGCCTGCGAAGTTTAGACTAACCAGTTAAAACAAATACAACAGAATTTTTGAATATTAAAATAAATACATCATGTCTCTCAAATTTGAGCCTCTAGGTAACAAGTGCAATATACAAAAGTGAGAGAATACTAAAGCAGAATAAACAAAATACAAAAGCGAGCCATCCTCCACTTTGTCACCATCCGCAAACTCACTGAGATGGGTTGTGACCTGCATCTGAAAAACAACAACATGTGATATGAGAACCAGAAGTCCTCAATATGGTAATAGTGCCTAATAGATAAGATATAAGGTCTTGGGATGCCAAAGGCAATCCTAGAACTCTAAACCAAAATATAAAGATTCAACTTAAGATAAAACTTAAACTAGAAAAGGGTTATCTATCTTAAGGGAATTCTAAACTAACAGAAATACCGTTGTCCCACAGCCTTCGCCATCCTATCCCCATGCGATCCCATCGCCACCGCCTACCGAACCTCTTCAATCCCAGTAAAAAACACAGATAATGCACTCAAGTAAAGCACATGTAATATACATTTACAGCAGAAAATTCAAGAAGCAAGTAAGCATGTTATACATTTAGGCAATGGATGCAATTAGACAAAGCAAGCAAATACATAGAAGATGCACATGATGAATGCCTGTCCTATTGGCCGTGATATCACTTGTCAGTTCTACTCCAACCGAACACATCCCCTTGGGATATTGCCTTTCGGTCACGAATAATTGATACTTCAGGGATATAGTGCCCGACCCACTCTCGCGATTCGAAAGGATGCGAGCAGGATACGCAGCCTCAGACCTCACATCTCAATGTAAATGAGATTAAACCGGTGTCGCAACCTCGATAAGCGGGATTAACCACCGTCGTTGCCAAACGCATAACGACTTTCCAAATCTCAACATATCAATAGTATATAGTCAGTCTTAGTAATCACTGCTCATATAGTACAATTTCTTTAATACTCATCTCATCAATTTCAAACAACCTCAATCATTCATTACAAGTCATTCCATCTATAGAAATTCTCAAGCCTAAGTCACCATCTTCTAACTCATTAACAGAAAATATCTAATTAAGTTACTTAACCCATCCTCACTAGTCTCAAAGTATAATTACTAGCTAAGAGTCTCAAAGAGTAATTAAAGAAGTTTAAAAAGTTAGATAAATTGTTAAATTTTCAAAAACATATGTTTTCAGCAAAATTGGGGTCATGCATACGCATGCCTCCCTTTTCGTGTATGCATGGGTTAAAATGTGACAAAGTCGCGTACGCGTGCTCCATTCACGTACGCCAGTCCTTAAAACTGAATGGGTGGCTCGCATCACGTGCAACTTGCCGCATACATACACTTGTAAAATTGACAATTCCACATACGCGTGTTACAAGTCACGTACGCATACCAGTAAAAATGTCATTCTCACGCAAGAGTACTTAACAGTGGCCAATCCTCGCATTGCGTGCGCTGTCCACGTACGCATGCCTAAAAAATCCTTAAAAGTGTTATTTGCGGCAGAATTCATATTTTTCTACCAAATTTCAAACGTGCATAAATTTTTCGTTTTAAAATATTTTTCATTCATATTTCAAACGTCTTAAACCTCTCGGACCCAACTTTCATTTAAATCAGGTTTCATCAAAATTAAGGGTCTAGAGCACAAGTTATGGCTTGTTAAAGTTGGTTGAAAATTAATTTTTACCAAAATTTGTAAAACTTCTAACTTTCAAAACTCGTAATGCCAAATCAATTTACTCACAGCCCAAAATAACACCAAAACAACCCAAAATATATAGTAAACAGTCTTCAACTATTCTCAATCATATAACTATCTAAATCATTCAATTCTCATTCAATTCTTTCAACAATTCTTCCCTAAAATCACAAATCTCTACAATTATCAATCCAAACCTCAATCATACCACGATTACACCATTACAATCATTATTTACCAACATACCATCATAATCATGCTCTAACTCATACAAATTATTCAATCTTCATCAAATCCATATACCACAAACACAATTCAATCAACCATTTATTCAATTCAATCCTATCTTAAGGTCTACAAGGCTAAGTTTCACGAAATATTACATATTAACTAAAGAAAATCGAAACCATACCTTGGCCAATTTCTACACAACTCAAAATACCAAAATTTACCTCTAAACAGGTTCAACGAAGCTCAACCACCAAAAGTTTAATTCCAATATCACCAACTTCACGCCAATCACAAGAATTCAAGCTATATACATACAATTTATCATAATTAATAATTAGGACTCACAAATACACCAAACCACAAGAATTTTGAAGTGGCTTACCTTATTCGACGGTATTAGGGGTAAAATTCAACAATAATCTAATGCTAGATTTCTCCTAAATAATCAAAATAAAAAATCTACTTAATGATAAAACCCAAAATTTTAAAACTGTTAGGACAGAAAACTGGACAAGATTTTGAAAGTTTCTTACCACTTTGTTCAGATACAAATGACAAGCTTGGCAAGAGCATGCGTGGCCGCAAACGACACATAAATCGAAACTCTGTAGCTTAAGTTATGAGCGATCAAAGAGAAGAGTGAATAGTAACCCTTCTTCTCTCTTCTCAACTCAGCTTCTGTTTGTGTTAGTGAATTGTGGTCAATGAGGTTGAATTGGCTTCATTAACATACTTATATAAGTTAGGCTTGGGTCCAACTTGGCTTCGATCCTACCGTTTAGCATTTTTTATTTGTTTGGCCCAACTTTGGGCCAAAACCTTTAGAATTAGTGCTCAATTTTTAATTCTAAATATTTTTCTAAGAATTTTTATAGTTTTATTTTCTCTCATGTAGTATCGGACAGACTTAAGCTGGTACTGTCGGCTAATTTATCAGTTCGCATTTTTACGCAATTTTTTGCAGAAAATTACATTTTTCACTCGAAAAAATTCACTGAATCTAAATGTCACCTTTAAATTTTCTAATTAATACTTTTAAATTTTTGAACATATTTCAGACAATTAAATTATTATTCTTATATTAAATAATCGGTTAATAATCTCTAGTTCTTACAGGTTCATCCTCAGTGGAAAGTTATAATGGATGTAGAGTATCATGCTTTAATTCAGAATTAAACTTGGAAGTTGGTCCCTTTACTACAAGGCAGAGAATCTATAGGGAGCAGGTGGGTATTTCGAGTGAAGTACAACTCATATGGAAGCTTAGAAAAGTACAAAGCTAGACTGGTAGCTTAGGAATTCTCACAAAGACTAAGGTTTGGTTTTACTAAGGCTTACAATCTAATTGTCAAACCTATATCCATTCGAGTTGTTCTAACACTAGCTCTCTCCAAAGATTAGAGTGTGCGGCAGCTTGCTATGAAGAACGCTTTCTTACATGGTGACTTGGCTGAAAATGTGTATTTGAAGCAGTTATAGGGTTATGCAGTTGGTGATGGGAGTTTGGTTTGTAAGTTGAGAAAGGCCCTCTATATTCCAAAGTAGGCTCTAAGGACTTGGTACCGTAAGCTCTCTACAGCATTACAGCATCTTAGCTTTAATCCCATTAAATCTGATGTGCTTGTACCTAGCAGGTTTAGAGGTGATTCTAATGTCATAATACTGGTGTATGTAGATGATTATCATCACAAGAGATTCTGATGCACTAATTTCTTATGTAATTCAGCAGCTTAATGTCAGGTTTGCATTAAAATATATGAGTGACTTACACTACTTTTTTGAAATTCAAGTTACTAAGACAGGTGCTAATGGTTTTATTCTATCCCAAGAAAAGTATGTGAAAGACCTATTAAAGAAGGCTAATATGGAGAGTTGCAAACCTTGTCACACACTACTACCTTCTTCAGTCAAGTTCTCAGCTTTTGGTGGTTTCTCATTTAACAATCTCAAGATGTGCAGGTTTGTTATTGGGAGTCTTTAGTACCTTACAATCAGTAGACCTAAACTATCATACTATGTGGGTAAAGTATCCAAGTTTTTCCAAAATCATCTTGATAAACACTAGAAATTGGTAAAGTGGAAGCTGGGGTATGTGAAAGGCACATCCACTTTTGGCCTGCACTTGTGCAAAACTAGTGTTACCAATATAGTAGCCTATTGTGATTCTGACTGGGGAGGGGACCTAGACAATAGAAAGTCCATTGGGGGGTTTTTGTGTTTTGCTTGGTAAGAATCTGGCCTCTTGGAGCTCTAAGAAGCAAAGTGTAGTGGCAAGGTCCGGTACTGAGGCAAAGGTCAGATATAGATCCTAGTGCTTCTCAGTGATCGGGAGGTTTATTTAGAAGAACAACAAAGAAGATCTTTTAGTGGAGGCTCAAAGAGAACCAAGGTTAGTGCAATTGGAGCATACTCATCCTCATCAAACCCAGAAATACCATTGGCTAACGAACCCAGTGTGAACTCTCCCGTTCACCCACAAGGATCAAAGAAAAGCAAGCAAAAAAGTAAGAGAAAAGAACAAATATCTGAAGATCTTAGCGAAAAGAAATCATCGGTTGTTGAAAAACTATCTCTCATGGAAGATATTAAGAATGTTAGAGAAAAGGAACTAATGGATAGGAAAAAAGAAAGAGAAGAGGAGAGGGAATATAGAGAAATGATTATGGCAATAAAGGAGAAAGAGTTATGAATTCAAGAGGCAATGAAAGAACAAGAATTAAAAACTCAAGCGGCAATGAAAAAATAAGAATTATAAACTCAGAGGTATATTAAAGAAATGGAGATAAATGCAAAAGAAAGGGAAATAAAAAGGATGGCTAAGGAAAGGGAAAGGGAAATGGATATGTAAATACTTAATGCTGACACCTCTACAATGAGTGAAAAACGACGAGCTCATCATGAGATTGCATGTGAGAAAATAATTGCTAAGTGATTTACTTAATGGTTCCTTATATTCGTAGAATTACATAGTATGTTCTTATTTTTATTGCGTATTAGTGGTAGATGTAGTCTGTTTTATACATTTCTGATGTAACTTTTCAAAATAGTCAATATTATTGTGCCGTTATTGTTCATGAAAGTGACCGTTGCAAAACTAGCCGTTTTAAATTTAGACAAGACAAAACTATTCGTTAAGTAGCCGTTGCAAAACTAGCCGTTAAGTAGCCGTTGCAAAACTATCCGTTAAGTATCCGTTGTAAAACTAGCGGTTGAGAAGTAGGTACTTATTGCAGACAAACTTATAAATATCAACTATCAATGACTCTGCAACTCCATTTCAACTATTGTTTCTCACATCGAAAGAGTACTAAAAATTATATTTCAAGATATGGCTATGTTTAATGAGGCTTTGTATGGCAAAAGAAGACGGCAAGATAACACACTCATAGATCATTGGATCGATGAGTGTTTATTCAAAGATTCAGAAGAAGAAGATATTGTTAGAAGCTCTATCCCAACTCCTCGTACATGGACCAATAGAGATCAAGAAGTAGGACATGATCGCCTTTTCCAAGATTACTTTGCAGATGAACCGATGTATAATGCTGATATTTTCAGACGGAGATTTCGAATGAGAAGACATGTGTTCCTTCGGATAGTAGACGCTCTCTCAAATGTCTATCCGTATTTCCAACAAAAGGGTTGATGCAACTGAAAAATGAGGCTTGTCACCACTCCAAAAATGCACCGCTGCGATACGGATGTTAGCATTTGGTGTAGCAACTGATGTTGTTGATGATTATGTGCACATAGGCGAAAGCACTACAATAGAATGCTTGGAATAATTTGTTGAAGGTGTCATTTCAGTATTCGAGGATGAATACTTGCAAAAACCAAATCCAAATGATGTACAACGCCTGTTACAAACGGCGGAGGGTCATGGCTTTCCTGGCATGTTGGGTAGCAGTGACTACATGCATTGGCAATGGAAAAATTGTCCAAAGACATGGAAAGGTATGTACATGAGTGGTTATCGTGGGGTTGCAACCATAATACTTGAGGTTGTAGCATCTTTAGACCTATGGATATAGCATGCGTTCTTTGGAGTTTCTGGTTCAAATAACGATATCAACGTGTTAGATCATTCTCCAGTGTTCGATGATATTCTAAATGATTGTGCTCCGGAGGTAAATTATACGATTAATGGTAATAATTATACTATGGAATACTATTTAGCAGATGGTATTTATCCTGAATGGGCCACATTTGTCAAATCAATCTCAAAGCCACAAGGAGAGAAATGCAAGTTATTTGCACAATACCAAGAAGAGCAAAGAAAAGATGTGGAGCGAGCATTCAGAGTGTTGCAAGCACACTTTGCAATTATACGTGGTCCAGCTCGCTTTTGGGAAAAGAAGAAGCTTGCCAACATAATGAGAGCTTGTATTATATTGCATAATATGATTGTTGAGGATAAAAGAGACACTTATGCAGGAAATTTTGCTCAAGGCTTAGAGTATGACGATGTCGAAAATGGCTTATCACAACCTCAGTTGGGAGAAGAAGATTTTGCACTGTACCATCAATTTCTCCAAAGAAATGCCCAACTTCGAAATAGGTAGCATCATAGACAATTGAAAGAGGACTTGATTAAACACATATCGTAATTTCACAATGCTTGTCGTCAACTATAGAGCTTAATTATGTTTTTCTTTGTATTAAGTAATTTTACAAATTAGTGTAATCCCGAATTATATATTGTGTATTATTGTTACATATGAATTTTTTTAATATTAATATCTTTTAATAATAAATTATTTTTAAATTTATAAATTTAAATAATATTATTAAAAAATAATTACAATAATTTTAAATATTTTAATTAATTAATTAAGTGGGTTTACAATAGGGACTAAAGTTACTTCCTCCTAATGAAGAAGAGAGATATGCTTTGAGTTCCTATTTACTGTTTATGATGATATAGAGTTATTTTTTATGACAGGTGGGCATAAATAAAGACCGAAATAAGTTTCCTATTGTCTAAAGGGAATATTAGAGGATATGCTTTACATAATACGTACTTAGCCTGTCATTTATTTACATAGCAGACTCAGAAATAGTAGTTAGAAAATTAGTCAAAGTTAGAAGAGATATAGTAGGATATGTAGCGTGAATGAAGTGAAACTTTTCCCCCCTTCTTTTATATTTTTTCTTTCTTTGTAACCGTGAGAATAAAAGAAAGGTAGAGAGAAAACAAAGGGAGTCAGACAAAGGATGGAATAGAGAAAATAGTGGATAGTTAAGGAGCTTTTATAGGAAGCTATTTTATAAGGAGCTTTTATAGGAAACTATTTTATAGTATGCTCTCTTGTTATTTATAGAAGTTAGGAAACTATATAAATGAGTGAAATAAAAATGTATTCAATTCAATTAAAAAATTAAAGGAATTCACATCCATAGCAATTATTCATTTTCTTTCTTTTTTCTCTTTAATAATTATATAGCGAGTGTATTATTGTGAGTAATGTTTAATTTCATATTATTTTCTATCTATTAGAAGTCAAAATTCCATTGCAGACTCGACAATTGGTATCAAGAGCCAACGTTAGATTATTCCTTATTTGAGTGATAAAATTCAATTTTGAATATAATGGCTTCTACTAGTAGTAATGTCAAAGTAGGCAAATATGAAATCGAGAAGTTCAATGAAAAAATGATTTTTCCTATTGGAGGATGCAGATGAAAAATCTGCTTATATCACAAAAGTTACACAAGGCACTAGCGGAAAAAGAGAAAAAGCCGGAAGGAATGAAAGATGAGGATTGGGAAGAATTAGATCTTGAGGCACGGGCTGCAATAATCTTATGCCTTGAGAGGGATGTTGCTTTCTTGGTGAACGAAGAAACAACTGCAGTAGGCGTCTGGACAAAGTTAGAGAGTAACTTCATGACAAAGACTCTAATTAACAGGATCTACTTAACATCCAAATTTTATACATGCAACATGGTGGAAGGCATCTCAATCCGACAATATATCAATAAGTTTGATAGGATCATATCAAACTTAAAGGATATAGATGTGAAGGTTGATGATGAAGATCATATCAATAAGATCATATTGTTATTTTTATTACCGAAGTCCTTTGAAAATCTAGTGTAGACATTGATGCTGGTGGGTGACACTCTGACCATGGATGAGATAAGGGCATCACTTTTAGCGGATAATCTACGTAAGGTTGCTACAAGTGTAATGTCATCTTCCAATGGAAGAGAGTATAATGATCAAGCACAAGGATTGTTCGCAGCTAGAGGAATGACTAATGAAGGAGGAAAAGGTAATAAGCGTGGAAAGTCTAGGCCAAAATCTAGACCTCACACGGAGAGAACATGCTTTAAATGTGGTGAGACTGGACATTTGAAAGCAAATTGTCCAAATAAGAAGATAACTTTCAAGAAACAGAACAACGACAACCCAAAAGAAACGCAAGAAGCAAGCTACATCTCAAATGATGAGGAGGTAATCTTTATTCTCTTTTGGGGACAACAGTAACAGGTGAGTTAGCAGTTGGAATCGGTGAAAGTAGAGATCAAACAAATTGTACAAGAATATGGCACATGCAGCTTGGACAAATGTCAGAGAAGGGTCTATTATTGCTTTGTGGACAAGGTTTGCTGAAGAATATGAAGAAACCACAAATGAAATTTTGTGAGAATTGTGTGTATGAAAAGGCACATAGGGTGAAGTTTTCTATAAGCAAGCATAAAAGCAGAGGGTTGCATACTAATGTTTGGGGCCCGGCTAAAGTTACTTCCAAGGGTGGTTCCAGGTATTTTGTTACTTTTGTTGATGATTATTCCAGGTATGTTTGGATGTACTTCCTCAAACATAAGAATAAGGTATTCAATACTTTTAAGCGGCGAAGAGCAATGGTTGAAAACCGAACAGGTAGGAAGTTGAAAACTCTACGATCTGATAATGGCACAGAGTACACGGATGGGGCTTTCAAGGAGTTTTGTGATCGAGAAGGCATTGAAAGACACTGGACAGTTAGAGAAACACCACAATAGAATGGAGTCGTCGAACGACTGAATCGTACGCTACTTGAGAAGGCAAGGTGTATTCGCTCTAATTCCGGGTTAGGCAGAGAATGGTGGGCAGAATCGGTTGCTACAGCTTGCTACATAGTGAATCGATCCCCACATTCTTCTATAGATGGAGACACACCTTATAAGGTGTGGTCAGGAGAACATGCAGATTACGAAAAACTCCGAGTCTTTGGATGCACAACTTTTTATCATATCAAAGATAATAAGCTTGATGATAGAGTTAAGAAGGCAATCTTTTTGGGGTATCCAAGAGGGGTTCAAGGCTATCGCCTTTGGAGTGTAAATGATTCTAAGTTTGTAATTAGCAGGGATATTACCTTTGATGAACGATCTATGGTAGCTTTGTCTAAAGATATGGTGCAAGATGATGGTGATGTTGGAAAAACTTCAAATACTCAAGTGGTGGAGATAGAGTCTAAATACCAACAAATAGACTCTAGTAATGTTCAGGTGGAGCATCCTAATGTTACTCGAGATGACGCAGAGGATGAACTTTATCATGAGGAAATTCAGCGAGAAAATGCACATGCATTACAACAGCAGCAGTAGGATTCTTTGGCATCTACTAGGCCAAAGAGGAATTATAAATTTGTTCAGAAGTTTGGGTCAAACAAGTCTTTGAGACATTATGGGCAGGTAAACTTGGTAGATTATGCACTCTCAGTGGAGGATGATGAGCCGGTCACCTTCAAACATACTATCAAAGACAAAGATAGAGAGAGTTGGTTGGTCGTTATGGAGGAAGAGATGCAATCTCTTCATAAGAATAAGACATGGGATGTGGTCCCATTGCCCGTGGAAAAGACTACAATTGATTGTAAGTGGGTGTATAAAGGAAAAGAAGATCCTACTAAGTCAGATGGTACAAGATTCAAAACTAGGTTAGTAGCAAAGGGATTTGCACAGAAATAAGGTGTTGATTACAATGAGATATTTTTTCCTGTGGTGAAACACACTTTCATACGGGTGCTTTTAAGTCTTGTCGCTCATGGTGATCTTGAGTTGGAACAACTAGACGTGAAGACTGCATTCTTGCACGGTGACTTAGAAGAAGAAATCTACATATATCAACCCGAGGGTTTCAAGGTTGAGGGTAAAGAAAGTTAGGTATGTCGCTTGAGAAAATCACTATATGGATTGAAACAATCTCCTCGGCAATGGTATAAGCGATTTGACTCCTTTATGTTAAAACAAGATTTTTCCAGAAATAATTATCATTGTTGTGTATACATTCGTAAGCTTCTTGGAGGTGATTATATCTATCTTCTATTGTATATGGATGACATGCTTATTGCCTCTAAGAGCAAGGTAGAGATAGATATGTTAAAGGTTCAACTTGGTAAAGAATTTGAAACAAAAGACTTAGGTGCTGCACGAAAAATATTAGGCATGGAAATTAAAAGAGAGAGATCAAACCAAAAATTGTTCTTGAGCCAAAGAGGATACATTGAGCGCGTCATTGAAAGGTTTAAAATGAAAAATGCTAAATCGGTGGTAACGCTGTTGGCTCCACATTTTAGCCTCTCTGGTAAACAACCTCCCACAACAGCAGAGGATAAGGCTTATATGGAAAATGTACCTTATGCTAGTGCAGTCGGTAGCCTAATGTATGCTATGGTGTGTACACGCCCAGATATTTCACAGGTAGTCAGTGTTGTTAGCAGGTTCATGGCAAACCCAGGTAAGGCACATTGGGAAGCAGTCAAGTGGATATTAAGATACTTGAAGGGTACCATTAACAAAGTTTTATGCTTTAGTGAAAATCATGTCAAATCAGCGGCTTTGTTGATTCTGATTATGCTGGTGATCTAGATAGAAGACGTTCGACGACTGGTTATGTATATAAAATACAAGGTACTCCAGTTAGTTGGCGATCGATGTTACAAGCTACAGTGGTAGTATCTACTATAGAGGCTGAGTACATGACAGTAGCAGAAGGGGTGAAAGAAGCATTGTGGCTAAGGGGTCTTCTAGATGATTTGGGGTTGGAGCAAGATTGCATGAATTTGAGTTGTGATAGTCAAAGTGCAATTCATTTGGTTAAAAACCAGGTTCATCATGCTCGTACCAAGCATATTGATGTAAGATATCACTTCGTGCGCGATGTTATAGAGAAAGGTAACATTTCTCTTATAAAAGTACACACAAATGAAAATCCTACTGATATGTTGACTAAAGTAGTATTAGGAAACAAATTCCAACACTGTTTAGAATTGCTCAATATTCCTTTATATTAGGCATTACATGAAGAAATAAAGGAACTATGATTGGTTTAATCCTAAATAAGGGTACGTAGACAGTCATTGTAAAATGATGCAAACGAATATGAATACCACACTTTGATCGTCCAAAATTTGAGTAGTAGATTTCAAATTGTGAACGAGGTGGAGAATTGTGAGAATAAAAGAAAGACAGAGAGAAAATAAAGGGAAGCAGACAAAAAATGGAAGAGAGAAAATAATGAATAGTTAAGAAATTTTTATAGAAAATTATTTTATAAGGAACATTTATAAGAAACTATTTTATAATATGTTTTCTTCTTATTTATAGAAGTTAAAAAATTATATAAATGAGTAAAATTAAAATGTATTCGATTCAATTAAAAAATTAAAGAAATTTATATCTATAGTAATTATTTATTTTTTTTCTTTTTAAAAATTATATAATAAATTAATTTCATATTACTTTTTATCATTAGAAGTCAAAATTATCTGCAAACTAACTGCACATTTTTCTCGCATCCAGTAAATCAGTGATGCGCCTCCATTTAGCTTCAACCTGCATTCTCTCCTCTCTCCTTACTTTTCATTATATTTTTCATAAACCCAATAATTATCAATTTCAACAATATCAATGCTCTCTGGGGAAATAGTGCTAATTTGTTGCGAAGCTTCCCCAATCCAAGGCAATATTATATCTCTCTACTCGAGTATGTGCAATTATACCAATTATGTTCAATGATATAGACGTATATGTGAAAACAAATCGCAATTAGATAAATTACAAATAAGATAAACGACATTTTGATTATTTTTTTAAGAAAAATCCGAGACATTTTTTTAGTTGATAAATACCACTGTATCTTAGAAGTTGAGACATTGACAAGGTTATGTCCAGAATAATGAAGTATGGTCAGCATCAGCTACACCCCAGTATTGTCTTTCCATTGCTATTCACACCTCAATTATATAGTCAATGCATACGTGAAAACCATCAAAGCATATAATCTTATGGGGAATATTTATCCTATTTTTTTCAATAAAAAATATTTATAATTTTATTCTAAAACAAAAATAATTTAGTTATTTAAATACTGTTAAAATTAATGGTTATTTTATTAGTATAGGATAAACACAGTGAATTATTATTATTATTATTATTATTATTATTATTATTATTAGGTTAGGCTTAAGATTAGGGCATTTAGCATAAAAAAAGGTTCCCTAGTAGGAAAGAATTAATGTCGGACCTGTATATTATAAATTTATAAGATTTATTTTGATAAAATTTTTTAAAAAATTATTTATTATTTTAAAAAATATGAATATTTTATTTAATATTTGTTAAAGAAA